>NW_021632755.1:0-139887 GCF_004799145.2 Neltuma alba | reverse complement strand
ATTGGGTTGAATGCATTTATATTAGATCAAGCTTTTGACTATTTTTCACTCATATTGACAAACCAGTGCCCGTTTTGAATTTTGAACCTAATTGATGGCTTCAAGTTTGTAGATTGTCGTACATGTTCAGCATACATATTTTTCTTATTCCAAATGAACTGGGTCCTCATTGTTGCATTGCTCATTGAAAATCCAAATGCGAGAACGGGATCCCCTCATTTAATTTCTGAGTTGTGTGTGAGATTAGGGTGTGGTTATATTATACAGGACAACAAAATGGTCACTATGACCCCATTTTATATGCATCTTCTAGTGGAAGTTGTTGAGATTGATGAAGATGAGGAATTGAGGGAAGATAGACCAGCAGGACAACAAAGACAAAGGCAGGGGGAAGAGGACCTACCAGCACCACCTCCACCTGCAGCTACGTTTACACCTTCACTCTGTGTATTGGGCAGGATTGATAGTGCAAGTGCATGGTTGATTTTGGAGATAGCAAGTAACCAAGATCTCATGCTTCCTTGTTGAAGAATATAGATGCTAGGCTAAGACGTGTAGAGCAAATGTTCGAGGAAAGATATCCTACTAATAATCAACGTTTCAAGCGATCTGAGCATGAGCATCTTGGAGCATCCAAGTCTATTGAGAGCCATGAGGAATTGAGGCGAGATAGGCCGATAGGACAATGGAGGCAAGGCGAGGGAGGAGTTCCCGGTACCACCCACAGCTCCAGCTACTTCTACTCCTTAGGATTTTGTTTTAGGCTGAAGTGATGATAATTACATTGTTGAATTTTTTGCGTGGGATAGCTAGCGACCAAGATCATTTGCTTTCATGTTAGAGAATATGACTGCTAGACTAGGACATTTAGAGCATCGGTTGAAGGAGACACATCCTACTACTAATTAGCATTCTGAGCCATCTGATTTTGAGCATCCTATCTTTTGAACTGGTGGATTAGTTAGTTTGTTTTTGTTTCGTTTTGCATTGTTGAGTCTGGTTTGAGGAAAACTGCAGTCTTTTTATTTGTGGTGCTTTGTACATAACGTATTATTTAGTTCTTGTTTCATTTTGCTTATTCTTTTTTTTATATTTTAGTTGGTTTAATATTTAGTTTTGTACCAATGACCTTAGAGTCTGGTGGCGTAAATGCTTCCTTACAAGTGGAAAGTCGTATGCTCAATCCTGCTTGTAATCTTATCTTATCGGTGCTTGCTCTTCTAATTCCCAAAAAAAAAAAACAAGAAGAAGAAAGATTTGTAGTGATTGTATTCCCTTTTGCAGGGTAGGAAAATCTATAATTAGTTGATCTAGTCTATTGTGTGTCAAGGGAGTCTTTGTGAGGCCCAAATTAGCTTATAGCTCAATTGTGGAGGAATGAAGTTTAAACCGAAATGCATGGTTTACTCTTTCACATCCATAAACTGCTCCATGAATTGTTCGCCCATGAACGATGGTGCCGACAAACTCTATGGTGGTAGGGTGTGTTGTTGATAGAAGCTTGCATTATGAGTATGGAGGATATAAAGCATGTAAGGCCACCTCAAGAATCATATTTTTTCATAGAAGCAAATACTGGGTCTGTCAGGATTAGTGATAGAATAAGTAATTTATTTTCAATTTAATTTTTGAAAAAATTAGATTAAGTGAAAGTTAGATTGGGTAATGTGATTTATGTTTAGATTGGATTTTATAAAAATTTGTTTGTAGAAGTAGAAAAGTTGTTTGGATTAGTTCTGTAAATAAGTCAGTTTGTAAAAGTAAAGTTGTTTGAATTATTATTAAAAATACAAGTTTAGTTGTAAAATAATGAAAAAAATGTATGAATTTATTAAATAAGACTCTTTTAGTTCAAGATGTAAGCATCAAATAGCTAAATCATGCAACTCAAAAAAATTAAAACATATTTAATGATTTAACTAACATTCCATATTTTGCGAAAAAGGTTTAACTAACATCTTATTTTATGGATTAGAAGGACTACTCTTATGGTCATATTTATAAGTCACTTTCAATATATTTCAAACAAATTAAGAAAAACTTTAAATTTTATTAACTCTCATTTATAATTAAATAAGTTTTCAACTTTATTCTTATTTAATATAAATTATACATAATAAAAACAAAGTTAATAAATAATAAATGAAGTGTAAAATTATACATTTAGAGGAAAAAATTCTTTCTCCTTTTAAAGACAAAATTTTCTTCTCTTTTTGTCTTATAAATAGAATATGAGGAGTAACAATTAATTTATTCTCTCTTAACTTCTCTCTCCATGATAATAAATTTTTTAAAGTAGGACCTACATTTTTTCCCTTCTCTCTCCACTTTATCCAATGGCATAAGCATCAAATTTTAATGTTTGATTTATAGTCCGTTTGGATTAGCGATAAGAAAAATAGTTTATTGTCAATTTGATTTTTGAAAAAGTAAAGAGTAAAAGTTAAATTGGATGATGTGAATAGGGCGTGGATTGGATTTTATAAAAGTTAATTTGTAAAAGTTAATTAGAAAAAAAGTTGTTTAAATTATGATTGAATAAAAGTAAGTTTAGTTTGTATGATTACCAAAATAGGTATGAGTTTTATTAGAGAATGAAAAATAATAAAAAAATAAATTTACATAATACAATGAATTTAAATTAGTAAGTCTAGTTTGTACAATTACCCAAATCAGTATGAGTTTTATAAAATAATGATAAATGATTAAAAAAATAAATTTGCATAATACAATAAATAAATTATTTTAATATAATAAAAAAAATGAAGTATGAGTTGTGTCCACGTGAGGCAAGTTTCAGTCTGGAACAAGAGGTTTGGGTGAAATAAAAGACAGAATAATGAGGGAGGAGTGAGAAAAAAATAAATCCTTCTGACAATTCCAACAGTTTTAAGCACAATTTCACTTCAATAATTTACCTCAAATCAGCTTATCCTTAAATGTGTTTCAATCCAGCTTTTTGTGTCCAAGTACAATGGCCCATAAGCTCTACCAAACACCCCCCAACTTTCTAAACGGGTTTATCAGGAAAATAAGTTGCTTTTGAGCCCTCAATTATTGAACCAAACAGTGTTAATCTTGCCATTTTGATATAAGCACTTAACTTTTCAAGCTACTCCAAACACCAATAAACATGCAAAAAGTGCTTTTAGCTCCTAAAACCTCCTTGAACGCCACTCACAAATGTGGCTCCAAACAAGCATGCTAACAATGGTTACAACGTGATCTCATATCATGCAGCTGCAAAGCCACCCAACAACCACATTACAAAACACTATCTTATTTCAAATATTTAAGGAATTTGGATTAGTTTTTTAGAAATAATTTAACGGTATAGGAGATAAGTATATAAGAAAAATTTTGTCTCGATTTACTTTTTTTTCCCCTTCAAGTGATTGCAGGGAATTGCCAAATTTGTATGTGGATGACATATGGCACTTAATTTCATGTCTCAGATTAATCTTATGTCATATGGACAGACCGAGTAAGAAGATAAATCTTAGCACTCAAGTTGATTTTTGCAAAGATCGACCTAAAAAATTAAAGTGGAGATTAATAATTTTATATAATAAATTGTATATCATAATTAATATAGAAACCAGCCATATACTGTCATATTGAATAAAATGAGACTGACTTAAGTAACGGAATAACTTGTCACATGCGCTGTGAACTAATAAGACTTAAATAATATTAACATGAAAGCATAATTAATTAAAATTATGTGGAAAGGGAATGTGAATGATTTTGATAATGATATGTAATTTGTTATTTACCTAATTTCGGAATATAGAAGACTAGTCCTCCACCAATAAATTCATAGGATGCTTGTCCATATAGTCAGTTTTTTTATAGCACTACAAAAGAACACTCAATTACCGGCGGAAGTCAAAATTATTGACAGAATTACTGACAAATTTGCAATGAACACGAATTATTGACGAAAATTTTGACGGAATCCATTCAGTCAAAAATTTTTCCGTTGCTAAATTTATTTGCTACGAAATTCCAAATTCCGTCATAATTTCTAACCTACTTTTGACGGAAATTCCATTGGAAAATACTGATGGCCGATTTTTGACTCGTAGTCTCGGTTACAAATTTTGTGACGGAATATTCTGTCTAGAATTTGCCATGGAATTTCCATTCGAACTTTGTCACAGAATTTGCTACAGAATATTCTGTCACTGATCAGCCACGGAATTGCCCATGGAATATTCCGTGGCTAATCAGCCAGGGAATAATTCCGTGGTAAATTTGCCACGGATTTCTGTCAGTAATTCCATGGCAAATTTGGCAATTTCAATCGATTTTTTAATTATATTTTGTATTTTAATTTGATTAATCATCTAGGTTTTTAAGAGGGAATGAAGGACAATTGAATTTGTCAAAAACATCAAACATGCTATAATTAAAGATATATAGTTTTTCACACATCTTGGATGCTTCAAATGTCAAATATCAAGTGTCAAGTAAAAGCTAGAAGTAATAATAACAACTGTCAACTGTCATTTCCTAAATTTATATTGCTGCTAGAGGGCTCCGATAATCTAATTCCCATTCCTTCCAATGCAGACATGATTTTGTTATAATTTTGTCTCATCTCTTGATGCTCTTGTCTAATTTGTTGATTCTCCTGTGTAAGCTCTGGTATCCTCGTGCGCAATTCAGTTACTATTGATACTTGTGCTGTTGATGGAAGGAGAAGATCTCTGCATACAAATATCATCATCAGCCTCAAATCCAAATCCATAGATGCGGCCCTTCTTGTTCTTACTACCTATAACATCTAACCATATGTTAAATTCTTCTTGATTAGATTGCACACTTGGAGAGCCTCTTTCGGAAGTTAGTTCTGCCTTTCTCCTTATGAACTCATCCTATAAAACAAAAGGTAACGGGAGTATATGAGATAAGTACATGTTTTGGAAGGCAAGATCCTTCTCAACTTAATCCCAACAACAACCAGATCAAGTTAAGTATAAAAGAAATGGGAGTGTGTTTTTTTAAAGGAAAACTAATTACCAAAAATAAAATTGCACTAAGAATAAAAAAGAGATACCATAGTTCATTAATTTCCAGCATATGATGACATATTCACTAATTTTATCAAATTGAACAATATGCAAATGTAACCCAAGTTCAACAACGAAGCAAAGTAGATTAGAGAATAGTATGTGCATAAGTTATATAATTTCTAACAAGTCAAAGGCAATAAATGTTTGCCTAACGCTAGTGTGCCCTTAGACAGTTAGCATAATCTAATTGATTTTTATGATTAACATTCAATAAGACTCACACTACAACTAGTCAGGCCTCTAGCCGTCAGCTCAATTTCAATGATCTAATATGTCAAATATTAGACACATATACTCATGAGCTAATTTTGCTCGCTAGTCCGTAAATTTTCCATTTTTGTCATTTAAATGTGTCCTCTTTAACAATTCAAACATAGAAGGGTCTCTTCCTAACTCCAAAGCCTGCAATTATTTACCAATATGTATTATACGTGCATTAAATAAATAATGATTTAATTTGAAGATAAATTCCTACCAGTCTCCTCTTATGCTCAGTATTAAGAATACTTCCACCTTGATGTTGAGTGCCTCCTATGGTTGAGGCTCGATTAGCCTTAGCAATCTCACACTTAGCCTTGTAATCTTCTAACGCCCATATTCTCTCACTCGTTCATCACTTAACGTGGAATCTACTTAGCCTTAACTTGTTTTTGATACAAGTCTTGCCTAACAATGTCATTGTATTTCTTAAAATTTCCGCATACTTTGCATTCCAAATTTTCTTAATAGCATGATCATATTGTGGCAACCATTTATATTTTCACTGCATAAATAAGAAAAAAATAAAAATATAAATTAAACATGTTGAGAGAAAAATTTGAAGACATAAAACAAATACAAGTAGAGATAAGATTTACTGTCCATTCATTAAACCACATTTTCTTATATTCAGGCAGTGTCACTTTCTAGCTAGAACATAGATGGTCAAATTTTTCTTGAATAATGGAAGAATATTTCGTATAGTAGCAACAATAGGATCAAACCTAACAACAATTTTGTACAAAATATCATTATAAATGTTGTTAGAATGGCATTAATATGATAAATGAGGATATGAAATAATATAAACTTAATGGTGACTTATGTTTTCTTTTCAGGATATATCTATGTTTGACCATCTGAAGAATCATAACCTAATAGTGAAAAACTAGGAGGGGCCTGAGGAGTAGGGGGATACGATTTTTTAGTTCCAGGGCATGGGATTTGAGGAGATGATGCTTGAGGTGATAATGAGGGTCTATTATTTGACTGAGTCATAATTAGAGATAATCCATGGGATGATAAAGGTCTACTACATTCTTCATTTATAGCTGGAGACCTAGTAGATGTTTCACCCATAGGTAGAGAAGATGTTTGAATAGGGAATTTGTTGAGTTGGTCAGAAAATTGTGGAGAAGATGAAGAGCTCAAGTGTGCTCTAGCACGCTTTGAATGACAACCTACCATCTGCATATTCAAGCACCTTGACTTAATAGTAAATAATCATCACAAAATAAATCTCAATAAAAAAATAAATAAATCAAAAGGCAATGCAATCAAACTCAGAATCAACTAAATAAGAATGGAAAATCACGTTATTTTATGTATCATCATCATCTTCTTCTATTTCATCTTCATCTTTATCCACATAAGAATCTTCCTTACTATCTTCAGTGTCTCCGTCGTCATCGTCGTCGTCATCATCATCATCATCATCTTCTTCTTCCTTCTCTTCAATGTCTTCTTCTTCTTCATAAACCATATTGTTAGTTGACATATCTACTTCTTCATAGCGAATCTTAAAGACTCTTTGGTTATTTGATTCATCATCATCAAGAACAATTACTGGCACTATAACTTCTAGTCCATCCACTTGAAATGCTCTTATATTTGTTTTAGAAGCAAGAGTCTCAATTATACTACGTGCCTTAGTATGAATAATAGCTAACCAATTGGCTTTTCTATGACAAAAAGGATAAGGCGTGTAGTACACCTGCTTTGCTTGCTGGGAAAAAATAAATGGATCATCATACTTTTGATACCTTCATGATTTGTAAACTTCAACAGTCCCATATTGTTGATGAACTCTTGTACTACGATTTGGTATTAGATTAAACCACTCATATTTAAACAATACTAATCTCTTTACAGGGTGACCCACATATCCAATCTCCATAATTTCTTGAAGAATTCCATAAAAGTCATGTTCTGATTCTGCATAGTCAGTTCCCTTAATACACACTCCACTATTTATTATTGATTTTTGATGGGTTAATGAAGATATATGAAACTTATACCCATTGACAAAATACATAGGCCATATTCTCATACTTCTATTTGGGCCACAAGCAATGTCATGCAAAAATGAATCTATAATATTATTTAGTAGGATTTTGAACCTACGTGATATTAACAATGAGTATTAAATCAAATCAAGTTTGCTATAGGTTGTAAACGAATTTAATACTTACATGATTTTTAAACATGCTAAAACTTTGTCATTGATTTGGGATTCTATTTCATTGTTCATAATTTGAGGGTTCTCTTTGTTTAATGTTTGTATGAAAAAAATGCATGTATAAGTAATGTGTTAATCATGCATACATGAAACACAAAGCTTCACTTATTTTAACATCACTTACTTCATATAAGGTTGTACTTCATCACAATTCATTAGAACATATCTGGTGATAGCTTTGACTTCTTTGTCCTCTATGAATCAGGAGTTGCATTCCCCTGAAGGTCTTCCTCAGTAGCTAGATATAGAAATTGCTGGCAAATCTGATTATCCACCACCATCATCATTTCTTATAGGTCTTGTTATTCTTGGAGGAATACCTGGCTCAAAGTAATGTGAGCAGAACATCACAGTTTCCTCAGTTATGTAAGCTTCACATATAGATGCTTCCATCGGAGATTTATTCCTCACCTTTTGTTTCAAGGTATAGAGAAACCTATATATAGAAAAGTGAAACCTAAGATTAGTTATTCAACTTATCATATATTTCTCTTCAACTGAAGAAATATGAAGAGTTACCTTTCAAATGGATACATCCATCGATATTAAACAGGTCCTCCAACCTTAGCTTCATAGGGAAGGTAGATAGGCAAATACTCCATTGAGTCAAGAAACCTTAAGGGAAAGACCTTCTTTAACTTGCACAATGTCAAAAAAGTATTTTGTCCTAATACCTCTAATTGATCTGCCATCAAAGTAGTGGAACAAAGTTGTGTAAAAAATTGATTAATCTCCACTATAGGATTTAAAACAACCTCAGGCAAACAAGTAAATGCAATTAGAAACAAGCAATCGATGAACACATGACAATTATGACTTTTCATTCCATACAACTTTGCTTCCTTCATGTCCACACATCAAGCAAGATTAGATGTATATCCATAAGGGAGCTTTAAGGTCTTTACCTATTGAAAATTCAATCGTTTTTGTTCTAAACTCAATGTATATTTTGCAATTGGTTTTACTATTTTTCCTCTCGTCTCAACAAGTTGACCATCCTTTCATCAACAATATTTTTTCACACCTATTTAAGCTCGTGCATTGTCTTTTGTTTTGTCCTTTGTGTCCATCACAATGTACAACAAATTGTTAGGAACATTTTTCTCAATGTGCATAACATCAAAATTATGTTGAATGAGGTTGCTTTTTCAGTATAGCAGTTCCCAAAATATGTTTTGTTTTGTCCAATGATGAGTGTGCTTATAGCCTTCAATTGGTATAGTTCTTTCATATTCAGTAACCTTTAGCAAATTTTATATTCTTTCCCAAACTTCGTCTCCACTTAACTGGGGTGGAGGCATTGAGTTCTCAGTCCTATTCTTGTAAAAAGAGGTTTTATTTTGCCTGAATTGGCGATCATTGGGAAGAAATTGGCAATGATAGTAAAAAAAAGATGATTTTCACCCATGCTTCAATTGGAATGCCTTTGACTTCTCCATACATATTGGACATGATAATCTTTTCATTATTGTCCAACCAAACAACATACTATAAGTAAGAAAGCCATTGATTATGCACAGTAATGTAGCATGCATACGAAAGTTTTATTTCAATGAGGCATCATATGTTGGCACCTCTTCGTCCCACAATAATTTTAATTCATCTATTAAATGTTGCAAATACACATCTATTTTTCCTTTGGGATTACTAAGACCAGGGATTATCAATATCAAGAACATGTATTCTCATGTCATACACATCTTAGGTGGTAGATTGTATCGAGTAATAATCACAGGCCAACAAGAATATTGTCTCCCAGATTGCCTAAATAGCTTAAATCCATCAGAACATAACCCAAGCCTCATATTTCCTGGATCATATGCAAAGTCTGGATATGTGCTATCCAAAACATTCTATGCCTGGCCGTCAGAAGGGTGAGAAAGGACATTAAAATGTCGGTGGTTCTCATAGTGCCATCTTATTTCCTTTGCAATTTTTCCAAAAGCAAACAACCTTTGCAATATGGGAATGAGAGGTAAGAACCACAATTGCTTTCTTGCAACATTGTTTTTTCTTCCATGATATTTTTGTAGAGAAATATCTTGTCTCGCAACAAAACTTACATTGGGTTGCACTATTATTGGCTTTATAATACAACATATACCCATTCACACAATAATTAATCTTCTTGTAATCAAGACCTAGCTTCGACATTAACTTTTTTGTTTGGTATAAGTCTATAGACATACGAGTGTCTTTTAGTTGCGTCTTTTGCATTAGTTAGAAGACTAAATTGTAGTTTTGTTGTGACATGTTAGTTGTTGCTCTAATACTCAATAACCGCAAAGTTGCTGAAAGTTGAGATTCCTCTTCACACCCTTCCCACAAAGGCTGTTATGCAGCATGCAGGAAGTCATAAAATGCTTTTGTACTAGGATTTGGCATCTCCTCAGCTCCTTTATTATAGTTATCCCAAAAGCTTGGCCTAGCTGTATCTATTACTATAGTCTCATATTGAGTTTGTTGGTTACCAAGTAGACTATGCTCAACACATAGGGCATTTCTTGGCATCGGACAAACGGGTAAAGGATATTTTGGTTGTCTTTCACCATGACTATTCCATATACAGTAGTCTAGCATAAATCCTTTTTTTATAAAGGTGTGTCTTTTGACCTACATTTACATTTCACACATGGACATCTAAGCTCTCCCAATGTTTGAGAAGAAGGAGATTGAAATGTGTAAGCAAGAAACTCCTCAATGCCTCACTCGAAATCTACTGTAACCCATTTAGTACTCGGATTGGTTATATTATACATCTATCTTCAATTTTCTAGAACTACCATTCTAACAGAAAAGAATCTGATGTAAATTGTAAGAATCAAAGCAAACAAGGAATATATATATACATGACAAAAGAAAACTATTATATGAAAAACCTAAGATTAAACACCAATTAAAACAATGAGTAATTATATATATTCCAAATTTTTTTGCAGTAATGTTTTCCTTTTAAATTTTGCAATATATTACTACTTTAAATTATTTGTAGTTATTTAAAATCAATTAAAATGCTGTGATTTGAAGCAGTTTTATCATATATGTCATGCAATTTGAGGTATTGGGCTTTTTTAATGGGTTTATTACATCAATTTTTTTAAGATAATA
Source organism: Neltuma alba (assembly GCF_004799145.2). NCBI lineage: Eukaryota > Viridiplantae > Streptophyta > Magnoliopsida > Fabales > Fabaceae > Neltuma > Neltuma alba. The sequence goes on along the minus strand of NW_021632755.1, from coordinate 129,204 downwards.
AAATTGTACGTTGCCATGGCCCGGTGCTTAAATATTACATAATTTTTATTTGAATTATTTGATATGATGGAATTTTCCAACTTTATTGGTATGTATAAGTGATTTTTTTTAAAAAAATTAAGCAAAATAGTCACGTTAGTAGTATGCATAAATTAAAGGAAGTTGATTGACTTATGGACTTGGTGGATTTTAGTATTGATTATTTCTTTGCTAATCTTTCTTGTGTGGGTGTTTAGATGCTTGGAACTATTGGATTTTTTGCAGCTTTTCTCTTTGTTCACCACGTGTATGGATCCATCAACTGTGAGTATGTCATTTTTTTTTCGGTTGTGAGATACAAGAACAGCTGAAATTGAATTCTCTATATTTATCATTCATATACACTTAGAGAGTAAAAGTGACAAAAGAATAAGACTATTCTTTCGACTAGTGATTAAGACTGTATTTGGGCTTATATTTCATCTTTAAATTTATGTTAGGTTCTAGTGATAAACATTAAATGATTTTGACATAAGCATGCATGCATGTATTGACCATTTCCAGAAAAATCAGCCTAAACAAAAGTATTAGAGAGGGGGAAAAGAGAATAAGAACCAAGTAGTATCACTTGTGGGACACTAATAATTAGAGAAAAAAGAATAAGAATAATTGGGACTTCAAACTTTTTGTTTGTGAGTTGAATCAATTGATCTTTTATTTTTATGAAAGACGATAAGTTATTGACCGCGATAAGTTTACACACAATACATCCCAAAATGTAAGTATCGAATAACTAAATCACACAATAATCTATTTTGCACGCTCTGGAGTTCATGGCAAAAGAAGACAAGTTAAATACCAGCAAATTAGAACACACAAAGCAATAGGCCAAATATATAACAGTAACAATATAACACCAATGTATTTCAAGCTTAAAACTTTCATGACCAATTCAAAAATTTGTCTGACTCTTAAGACCTAATATAACAAAATAGAGCAAGATTCCAAATTATTATAGATTCAATGAAGAAGCAGGAACAGAGGACCAAAATTCATATATACAACTTACCTTACATGACAAAGGTTGTGACAAGAAGAGAAATGCTAGTCTTGGAGCGAGAAAATGTCTCGTAGCTGTAGACTAAAACTTCCACAGCCAACCAAAAAATTTGTCCTCAACTCTCATCCACCCAATATAGCAAAAGAAAGTAAGGTTTGAAATTATTATATATTGAATGAAGAAGCAAGATTAGGGGACCAAAAACCATATATATAGCTTACCTGGAAGTGATAACGGTTGCAACGACAAGGAAAACGCTGATCACTGGAGACTGAAGCATAAACAACAACAAATTGAAACGAGGAAGAGAAGTAGAATAAGGAAGAGACACTGAGCTATTGTTTGAGAAGGAGAGAAGTCAAGTGATTGCGTGGGGTTCAAAGCTGGACGAATGGTGAAAGACGACAATGAAGTACTAGAGGACGCCAAGCTCAATGGTGATAGTAGAAGATGCCGACGCCATCAAAGCTTGATGGAGGAAGAAGTCACAGCTTTTGGTTCTTAGGTGAACGGCACTATGTGGTTTGGCAAAGAGGAAATGGATGGCATTAATGGTATTGGTGGATGAAGGGAATATCGACGTTGGCGTCGATGGTGGAGGAGAAGGGAGAAGCTGATGATGACGATGAAGAATACGGATAAGCTCAACGGTCAGTGGAGAAGGAACTAGACGATGGTGTGCTGCTGGCTAGGATTCCAGAGGAAGAAGCTGCTGTCCCCTCGTGCTAAAGAAGAAGTGATCTAAATGGTGTCCTAGCTCATTCCAAATGCTGCAGTTTTGGTTTTCACTAACTTTTTTTTAAATAATTTTTTCTAGCTTTTTAATTCCTTTGCAATATAATATAATAACCCAAAATCAATTCTTTTGTCCTAGTGACCTGCAACATAATGGGATAATAGTATAAAGTCCCATAAATCATTATTTAAGAGCAAAGATAAAAATATGACAAAAATACCCTTTAAAGCTCCATTTTAATAAACTCAATTTTTATTTCAAATTAACCATAATAAATGTAATTTAGCTCATTTTAGTTGATAAAAATCCCTTAAAAGATATAAAATAACAAGGTGAAATATGATTTTATCAATGTTATAGAAGGACGGCGAATCGTTGGAAGAAAGAGAAGAGAAAAGTTAAAATTTTTTGCAAAAATAAAGTCTCAAATTAAATGGGTTAATGGAGGGAAGGTGAAAAATCTTTAGAGGGAGAATAAATTTAGCCTTCTAATAAATGAAATATAGTTTCTTGCAAAAAAAAATGTCAAAATTAGATTTTATAAATTATAAGTCTAAATTTAAGTCTTATTATTTTTCACACACAAGAACAATATAATATTTGGCCAACTTTTTTTCAATCTATATCTAGCCAACTTGATATTAATGTCAATATATTTTGTTGGTATAATTTGATTTATATTAATTTGTATTAAAAATGTGCTTTGGCTATTAGATATGGTGGACTAACTTAAAAAAAAATAAAAAGAGAAAAAGCTATTTTCATATTTACTATTTTTATTTACATAAGATTCTAATTTTTATTTATTAGTAATTCATTAAATATATGTTTTTAATGTTATAGTAAAACCTTCAAATTGTATTATTTGTAAAGAGTTGTTAATATTAATTTTCTAATTTTATTTACATAAGATTCTAATTTTTATTTATTAGCAATTCATTAAATATATGTTTTTTATGTTATAGTAAAACCTTCAAATTGTATTATTTGTAAACAGTTGTTAATATTAATTTTCTAAATTATGATCTATCAAATACCAGTTTATTTTTTTTAGTATCATTTGAAATGATTTGATATTTTTTTATTTCTAAAAATGTCCATATATTTTTAAAAATAGATAAGATATTTATATATAATATAACATTGACAATATCTAATTACATGAAGATGTGAAGTAAAAAAGAAGAATAATGTTGTCATGAATAAATTACAAGAGATGATACTTAGGATTCATACATCTCACATTTTAATGAGGATTGCCATAAATCACTATCATCTACAATCAAATCATTGAGCATTTTGCTTAATTAACAGGACTTGTCATTTTTTAATCAAAATTGTCAAGTCTAAATCCTCAAAATATAAGTATGTTAAATATTTGGTAGGAGAATTTTGTTATTCTTTACAGTCTTATGAAACTCAATACTAAAAAGTTAGCAACATTGTTATATATCATTCCATGTAAATATTTGCTTTGCACCCATTATATTTTTCATATGATATTCTCTCAAAATTAGTAAAATTCAATTTTGTCTCTAACACTTATTCTTCTATATTGTGATCAATAATATTCAGTTAATTTGAAATAGTCACAATCAATCAATAAGTAAAAAAATAATTTTTACTTTTTCATACTTAAGGCAATCAATGTGTAGATCAAATTATTATAGTTCACCAATGCCTCTAGGATTTCACTATGTCCTTTTACGAAATTTTTATTTCCTTCTTTCTTACATAATGTATTTTACCACATAAAAAATAGAATGACTACACTTTATAAGAATGAAGATATAAAATTTCTAATAACACCTAATATCTTGGGGAAAAGAAATTAACATTTCTGATGGAATTAGCCATGGACAACATTCCATTGGTAATTTCCACTAGAAATCTGTCGAAACTTCCGTTGGTAAATTCACAACAGAGTTTGCCGCAAAATTGTGACAGAAATTACCGATGGAATATTTTCATGGCTAATTCCGTTGGAAAATTAATTTACCTACGGAATTACCCACGAAAAAATTCCGTTGGTAATTTTCGTTGCCAATCCGTAGCAAATTTCGTCGGTAATATTTTTGCAGAATTTATTCCGTCGGTGATTCAATGTTTTTTTTGGGTAGTGTAGTAGAAAATAAATATCATTACCAAAACAATTACAAGATCACCACTTCATTAATAAAAACGCAAACAAGGAAACGAGGCTCCACATCCGCCAAGCTTTTAGAACAAATTATATAGATTTTCATGAAAATAATCCTTAAATTTTAAGAAAAATTTCTAAGTACGACTATCTCTTTTTAGGCCAGGTACCATGCAAGTATTTGAAATAATGATTTTTGAGAGAATTAGTAATAATATCTAATAAATTCTTATAATAACATTAGTCCTCCGAATAATTGCAATTTTAATATTTTTAATATATTAAAGATAAGGGTCTAAGTGTAATTCTTTTATAATCATTTGGTGATTCTTTTAATCACTATCAGACTTTCTCTAGCTCATACACCCGGATCCAAGAGAGAACTCTTAGTTAGCCATGATATGCCGCTCCGTGGCGCACCTTTAGATCCCGTTTGGTAAGAAGCATTAAAAATAAAGGATTAGGATTGAGATTGCAATTAAGAAAAATCATTAAAATAGTTTTAGCATGAGTAATTGCTTGTTACATAGGATTAGGCAAACCTATGAAGGTGGGATTGGGGAACACCACTTCCTCCCATGGTATTCCCTAATCTCACATACATGGGTTTGATTAATCCCTTACAACAAGCAGTCTCTTATGTTAAACACTCTTTTAATAGATTTTTCTAATCTCAATCCCAATCCCTACTCATAATTTTTAATGTGTCCTACCAAACGTGACCTTAACATTTAGGCACTAAGTTATACAATTTCCAGGTGGATTTTAACGAAAGATTTTTGTAAGGCACCAATAAGTTTTTTTTTTTTTTGGGGTAATAAAGCACCAATAAGTTTTGTTATTGAATGAGCGCGCGCACACACATATATATATATATATATATCTGTATAAAATAATTGCAGCACATGGATATATACCCAAAAATGTAGTAGTTTTTGGCCCAAAAAAATTGCATAAAGCTAATTCGGAAAAAATTGATTTTTACAAGTTAACGTGAAATAACCATAACCTAGATAATGGTTATTTTGATAGGCTATATGAATTAACCTTTCTTCTTCTTTTTTTGAGCTGATATATGAATTAACCTTCCAAAAAGAAGCTTTTGCAAGTGATGGTTGCATCATATTTATCTTATTAAAATCACTATTCTTAATCAAATTAATGGGTCGTACGGTTAAGATTTAAAATAGTGTTGCATTAAACAGAGGACAAAAAGGGGAAAAAAATCTTACACAATATATAGATTTTGCTTTCTGCTTAATTTATGTATTTTGTGATGTAGATTTAATTAATTAATTTTCTTTTGTTAGTTATTTATTTTGTTAACTACCCACTAACCCATTTATTGATTTTGCATTTTAATTATTTTATTTAAAATTAGGATATAAATACCCTAGGTTTTTATCGCGTAAGTAGACTTGGCTTTTGATGTATCAGATAGTTTTCTTCTATTCCTGTTCTCGTCTTTGCTCTCCCTTTCTCTCTAATATTCTTCTCTGATCTCCTTCTCTTCCCCTTTCTTTTTTCTGTTTTACATCAATTTTGGCATTAGAGCCTGAGTTGTGCTTCCCTGTGTTCAATTTATGTCAATCCAAACCATCCAAACACGCCCTTAAGTTCAAAGCTACACACAGTATCGTCGCTCAACAATTTCCACCGTACAATCACCTCTGTCCATTTACTCCCAGGCTTCCTCTCACCGAGCCACCACCTTCATCGTCCTCATTGGCCCACTCAGTTTCACGGTGAAGTACTGCCGGAAAAGTCCACTGCGCAAGATCACCGTCACTGTCACTTTAAAGGCTTATAACTCTCTCGTCCAACCTTCGATTGGCACGCAACCACCTCTATTGGATTCGCAGGGAGGAACATAGCCATACCTAGAAAGCTCATGGCCAACCGGTTTTCCACGCGCCCCCATGCACCGCCGCCATCCCTACGTGTGGTCTCCACGTTTCGCTGCGTTGCCAGCTCACCTAGATTGTGTTTTTCACCGTTTTGACCCCATTTCACACTGTTTCTTCCACCACTGACCCTCCCTACCCTAAAAGCAGTCACCTAGGAGCATTGGGGTATTTTTTTTTTTTGGTGTCATAAAACTACGCCGGTAAGGCCTAATTGACCATCTAATTAATTATTTTGACTTTTTAGTATACTGGAGGTTACTTTTATTGCTTTGGGACGTTGTTCTTCCTGGATACCACTGCTGCCTGTATATATTTTTGGTGATTTATTCCTGATTATTATTTTATAGCTTAAAAAAAGAAGGAAAAAAAGAAAAAAAGGAAAAAAAAAAGGGACAAAAAAAAAGAATTTATTTTCATTTTATTAGTAGCTTCTTTGCTTGCTTCATTATTTATTGTTAGCTTTCGCCTATCTATTGCATTACTATTCATGATATTGAAAATAGACAAGACACCTTAGACCAAGCATTTCAATCCTTAGAACCCCGTGTTGGCTCCCTTCAATCCCAAATGGACCAGAGACTTCAGACCTTCGAACTAAAACTGAATGAACTCACCAAATGCTTTAAGGAATCCTTGGCCGAGATTAAGCAAGAATATAACTCCCAGTGTCAAGAGCTTAGAGCCACTACTCAGGAGCTTAAGATAGCTAATCAAGAGCTTAGGACCTCCTAGCAGGAAATTAGAGATTCTCTCCTAAGAATTGATAAGCAGGTCTGTAGTAAGGGTGTAGAAGGAATTCTTGGAAATGCCCCTGAGACCACTTAAGCGCACACCAAGCTCAACACCGTTGGACCATCTCACACTAAAGGCTCCTAGCTTTCTATAGGTCTGCGTAACCCACAGGTTAGACCGCTGCATGTTGAGGCCTTTCCCTAACCCCTCGAGGAAGATGATGACCTATGGGATGAACAAGGTACAGGGAATCGTTATGAATCCCATCTTGGGAATCGACGTACCTACGAAGGGTATGCAGCTCACCCTAGATATGGACGAGACCCGTTGCCACCTAGGTGATGCTGAGATACCCCTCAAAAAGACTACAATGATGATGTGATGAAGAGGGTTAAGGTTGAGGCACCTGACTTTGATGGTCGATTAGATGTGAATGCCTTCCTCAATTGGTTAGCCACCATGGACGACTACTTCGAGTGGTACAATATGAGTGACATGTAGCGTGTTCGCTTTACCAAGACGAAGCTCATCAGATATGCACGGAAGTATTGGCAGTATGTCCAAGTGAACCTCAAACGCTTAGGGTAACCTCCCGTCATGACTTGGGAGGAGATGAAGCTGAAGCTTAAGGAAAAGTACGTACCGGTCAACCACTTGAGCACGCTTTTCAACCAATTGAATAACCTCAAGCAAGGAACCTTGTCGGCAGCTGACTATATCTCTCGATATGATGACCTTCTGATCTGCAATGACTTAAATGAGCTGAGTTTTGTCATTATCGAGAGATTCATCAGCAGCCTTAGGGATGACATACAGAGGGAGCTCAGAGTAAACTGCCCTTACAGTTTAGAGGAAGCATATCATAAGGCTATCAAGATTGACTCTCTGCCTAAATATCCCTCCTTCAAGAGTCCCAGCTCCTCTGGTTTAGAGTCTCGTCCGGCTCACAGCTCCGCTACCTCGGCCAATCAACGGGTAAGTCATCAACTTTCAGGGCCAAGTGCTTCAAGACCAAGAGAGTCATCAGCCTCAAACGTTCACGCGGGTAGCTCATCAATAGTGTGTTTCAAGTGTCACTCCAAGGGACACATCGCTACAAGGTGTCCGCAACGTGCGTTGCTTATCGAATCTCAAGATGATGCACTACTTGAGAACGTGCCAGATGTAGTCGTTGACCCTGTCGATATTCCTTCTGATGTGGACGAAGAGATTAATTGTGATGAAGTGCCATCAGGCCATCTTGGAGTGATGCGATGTCTTCTGATTGTCCCAACACCAGATGACTCCTGAAAACATAACAACATTTTCATACCTTTGTGTAAGTGTGGTGACAAGTCATGCAAGTTGGTTATTGACAGTGGAAGCGAAAGGAACGTGATCTCTACTCCAGGTGTCACTCGTCTTGGACTCAAGACAGAACCAATTGCTAAGCCTTTCTGTGTTGTATGGGTCGACAACACTTTGTTACTTATCACTCAGCAGTGTCGTGTCCTACTCTATTTGGGCGACTACAAGGAAGATGTCTTGTGTGTCGTGATCCCCATGGATGTGTCTCACATTCTTTTAGGACGCCCGTGGCTATATGACCATGATGTCACTATCCAAGGCCGAGCAAACAACCATATCTTCAAGCATGAGGGCAAGACCATCTTACTCCATCCTGCAAAGCCTGAGTACAAAGCAAAAGGTCCTACCCCCACGAAAGGATCCACCTCTAAGCCCATTAACCTTCACCTCCTCACAGAGAAGTAGTTCATCGAAGAAAGTAGGGAGGTTGATGTCATCCTTGCTGTCGTTTCCAAGGTCGTTTCTCCTTCTGCACTAACACCTAACAATCTTCCAAAAGAGGTGACCCAACTCTTGGACAAGTTTAAGGATGTTGCACCTGAGGAGTTACCTCCTGAGTGGCCACCCATGAGGAACATCCAGCATGCGATTGATTTGGTTCCAAGATCACAGCTCCCCAATCTTCCACACTATAGGATGAACCCTAAAGATCAGGAAGAGCTTAATCGATAGGTTAACAGCTTGCTTGAGAAGGGCTACATCTAGCATAGCCTCAGTCCTTGTGCTGTCCTTGCCCTTCTGACTCCGAAGAAAGACAACTCATGGAGAATGTGTGTTGACAGTCGAGCCATCAACAAGATAACCGTCAAGTACTGGTTCCTGATCCCTAGGTTAGAAGACATGCTTGATTTAGTGTCTAGATCTAAGTGGTTCTCTAAGCTCAATCTTCATAGTCGTCACCATCAGATTCAAATCAGACCAGGAGATGAGTGGAAGACCGCATTCAAAACGCAAGATGGACTGTACGTGTGGCTCGTTATGCCATTCGGCTTAACGAACGCCCCGAGCACATTCATGCGAGTGATGACACATATGTTGCAGCCTTATCTAGGAAAGTTCGTGGTTGTCTATTTTGATGACATTCTGGTTTTCAGTAAATCCAAAGATGATCACTTGCATCATCTTAGACAGGTGCTCCTGACCCTTCAGAAGGAGAAGTTTTATCTTAAACTACCAAAGTGCTCCTCCCTGTAGAGTCAAGTTATGTTTCTTGGATTCATCGTCTCAGAACAAGGCTTGTCCGCAGATCCCGCAAAGGTCCAAGCCATCCAAGATTGGCCAGAACCGCAGACACTGCATGAAGCACGCAGCTTTCATGGGCTAGCGTCCTTCTATCGGCGTTTCATCAGAGATTTCAGCACCCTTATGTCTCCAATTACTGACTGCTTGAAGAAGGATAAGTTCAAGTGGACTCCCACAGCCCCCACAGCTTTTAGCCCTATTAAGGAGAAACTCTCGAGTGCTCCTGTCCTGGCTTTACCTAACTTTCACAAGTGCTTTGAAGTGTCTTGTGACGCTTCCAGGGTTGGAATTGGCGTTCTAAGCCAAGAAGGCCACCCTGTCACCTACTTCAGTGAGAAGCTTAATGAGGCCAAGCAAAAGTACTCCACGTACGACAAAGAGTTCTATGCCATTGTTCACTCGTTAGAGCATTGGAAGTACTATCTCCTACCCCAACAGTTCGTCATCTACTCAGACCACCAGTCTCTCAAGTTCCTTAGCTCCCAACGACACTTGAATGCCAAACATGCCAAGTAGAGCGCGTTCATTCAGGAATTTACCTTTGTGGTCAAGCACTACCCAAGGGTAGAGAACAAGGTAGACGATGCTCTTAGCTAGAGAATCCACGTTCTCAACACCTTAACGATTAATGCTGTGGGATTTGACAGGCTCAAGGACGAGTACACTTCATGTCTTGACTTTGGCATCATTTATGATGAGGTTAAAGATGGCAACCACCAAGCTCATGTGAATTTCCTGATCGATGATGGCTACCTATTCCATGGGTCTAGGTTGTGTATTCCCCGCACATCACTGCATGATTTTCTCGTTTGGGAATTACATGCGGGAGGGCTAGCCGGACACTTCGGCATTCAGAAGACTACGGCCATGGTTGAAAACAGGTTCTACTGACCTTCCCTTAAGCATGATGTTGCTCGAATCCTTTTCCAGTGTCATACATGCCATACAGCAAAGGCAAAGAAGAGGAATATTGGGTTGTACACGCCTCTTCCTATTCCTGAGGCACCTTGGAAGGACATTAGTATGGATTTCGTACTTGGGTTACCAAAAACAGTGTGAGGGCACGATTCTGTCTTGGTTGTAGTCGATCGATTCTTGAAAATAGCACATTTCATCCCATGCAGTAGGACTACTGATGCCTCACATCTGGCTAAGCTTTTCTTTCAAGAGGTTATGCGTCTTCACGGTCTACCTACCACTATCGTTTCTGATAGGGATGTCAAATTTTTTAGCTATTTTTGGAAGACCCTCTGGAAGCTCTTCGATATGCAACTGAAGTTCTCGTCTACTTTCCACCCTTGGACTGACGGACAGACTGAAGTGACTAACCGTAGCTTAGGTGACCTGCTCCGTAGTTTAGCTGGCGATAAGCCCGGTAACTGGGATTTAGTCTTGCCTATAGCTGAATTTACTTACAATAACTCGTTCAATAGATCTACTGGCAAAAGCCCATTCCAAATTGTCTAGGGTCACAACCCAAAGCTACCTATTGACCTTGTTCCCCTTCCCCTGTCTACTCGCCCTTCTGAGTCCGTTGAGACCTTTGCACATCGCCTTCATGATATTCATACTGAGGTTAGACGTAAGTTAGCTTTAAATAATGACAGGTATAAGATAGCTGCTGATGTCCATCGACGTCACCAGGAGTTTGATGTTGGTGACCTTGTCATGGCTTGTATACGGCCTGAGCGTTTCCTAAAGAGGCCTTACAAGAAGCTGCACGCCCGCGCCTCTGGCCAGTTTTGTGTTTCCAAGAAGTTAGGGCCCAATGCATACTTATTAGAGTTACCTCTAGATATGTCTATTAGTCCAGTATTTAATGTTGAGGATCTTGTTCCTTACCGGGGCACTTTCGAGCCGCCCCCTTTGTGTTCTGATGACTCTGCAGGCACTTAGACTCACCAAGCCCCAACCCCACCCGTGCCTAGAGTTGCGCCTCCCGCGGAAGCCATTGACGCCGTGATGGATGAGCATACGGTTCTAACTCCAGCAGGTCCCGTCAGTCGTTACCTCATTCATTGAAAAGGCTGTCCTGATTCAGACGCTACATGGCTCACCGAGGACAAGTTCCGTTGTGTGGATGCTGCCCTCCTCGACAACTACCAGCTTTCTAACTCTCCGGTGGCGTGTTCTTCGAACCAGGGGGGAATGATACAAATTTAATTAATTAATTTTCTTTTGTTAGTTATTTATTTTGTTAACTACCCACTAACCCATTTATTGATTTTTCATTTTAATTATTTTATTTAAAATTAGGTTATAAATACCCTAGGTTTCTATCGTGTAAGCAGACTTGGCTTTTGACGGATCAGATAGTTTTCTTTCATTCCCGTTCTTGTCTTTGCTCTCCCTTTCTCTCTAATATTCTTCTTTGATCTCCTTCTCTTCCCCTTTCTCTTTTCTGTTTTACTTCAATTTGTCATAAGAACAAGTAAATAAGGACGTAGGAATTACTTAATTAGTTAGGAGTGGAAGATTACACATATGATTAATTAATTAATTAATTGAGATCGTGATAAAAAAGTTAGCATTAAAAGAGTTTCAACATGTGAAAAAAGAAATGAATATTCTGCACAACGAGGATTTGCACTGTGTCACGGCACCAAGATTAAGGAGTTTTAGAAAAAGTAATAACAACCATATTTTGATAAGGCAGAATCGATGAAATAAAGACATACTAATTAATGGGTCAAATCAGTTAATTATGTATCATCATCACGTTTATATACGTATTAATTAAACTAATCTGATGTGAGCTTTATATTATAATAATCCTAATCTTTACGGTTTTTGGATTTCCTACGAGTACTTGAAAAGCATCACCACTTTCTTTTCTGTTTCCTCCTATTTAATTTTCTCCCACTTTACCTCGCTTTTCTCTTGATCCGAATATTAGGTAATTAAATATCTTTTCCTCTATTTGAAAAGCGATATGGTTTTCATCTTTGTAAGTTATTCGATAATATTAAATTTACTATATGATTAATGTTTAGGGGGAAAAAAGCAAAAGTTGATCCAGAGAATAAGAAGTTGATTTATAACTCATGCAATGTCGTGAAGTCAAATACTACTATCAATGTGAAGACCTTCTTGGGGGTGATACATAAGTACCTCAATAAGTTTTTTTTTTTTTTTTTGAGTCTTTAGGCATATCCTAACCTAAATGAGCTCTTAAGACCCAACTCATCTAAACTCATGAGGATAAAAAACCCAAAAGGTTTTGTAACTTAACTAACACTAAGCACCTCCCTTAAATATTTCTCAAGTGTGTGAGGTTCAAGTGTCAAACTCTCAATAGAAGGTATAACGAGTGCGTAAGTTATTGAAAGAAAAAAACTTGCACTACGCACCAACAAATTAAAGTGGTCCTCTTCCACTCCATCGATCACATGTTCGCCAGTCAACAAAATTATTAGGGTTCTGGCAGAAAATGCCATGCCCTTTCCTTCTTATCTTGCTCTATGGGGCAATCATGAAATCTAGTTTTAGAGAGAGAAAAAGAGAGAGAGAGAGTGTATGTGTGTAAAGTGATGATCAAAGTTTGCGTCCGTGTTTGTTTTCTTTCTGTACGCGGTTGTGAAGTTGGACAACTCTTTTGAAAGACACCTCATGATGTTGAGATTGCAAGTAAGTTCGAAGGCACAAGAGAGACATCATCATTTAGTTGTTGATTAGTGGCCATCATGCCTCCTTTCTCCATCTTCGTCATTTCTAGGAACATCCATGGAAATTACCAACAACATAACATCATCAAATATGCCAACTACTTTTTTTTTATTTTTTGCCAACTACTTTACTTTATTCAATTTTAACAATAATACGAGTATATATTACTACCCATGATTATTCTTTCCTAAGTTACAGTTTCTTAAATAACTAGGGTTGTATTGTAGTGTTTTTTTTAAAAATATAAATTACACTGTGTAGATATTTAAATTTTCAATATATTTTTTTCATTTTCATTTATCTCCAATTAATTACACATTGCACGTCTATCTCATCACTTTTCTTGCTTAATTATTCTCTCTTATCTTTTTTTCACTTATTTTCTCTCTCACTCACCTCAGCCCTCTATAAGTTATTTAGAGTGTGTATACACACTCATCTATCGCTTTTAATTAATTTTAACCAATTTTTTAATCTATAAAATTTGTGCTACTGCAAAAAGGTAATTAACGTCAGTCAAGGAGGGGTTTTAACGATAGTTAAATGAGGGACGTGTATACAGGTGATGGAGTTTTGATGATTTTCTACGAGTGTTAAAAGGGAACATGAAATGTTAGATTCTGTAACGGTTAGCACAAATAACCATTGTAGAATATGCCTTTAATACATCATTTATATTTAATAACCATCGTTGATTCTATTTTACCATGTTGTTTAACTAAGCTAAGCTAATCATCGTTGATATGGTTTTCTATGATGGTTGTGCATATAACCAATATGGAAAATCTATTTTTTAATATATTATATATTTTGTTATTTAACCTCTCTGAATTGCAAATTACAGCTAGCCAAGTCAGCAATCATATATATCCAACTAAACAAATAATACTAATGTCCTGAACCACTAGTCACTACAAAAAAATTGACTTTCAGCGGCGACAAAAGTCGCCGCTGAAAGTACAAAAGTCGCCGCCGAAAGTTTTTTGCGGCGACAAGTCGCCGCTGAAAAGTCGTTGCCGTAGCAGCCGTGGCTGAAAAACTTTCAGTGGCGACTAAAAAGGTCGCCGTTAAAAGATACTTTCAGCGGCGACTTTTAGAAGTTTCAGCAACGACAAATGTCGCCGCCGAAAGTGTTTTCGGCGGCGACTTTTTTGTCGCCGCTGAAAGTAATGCCTAAGAAGAATTGGCTTTACCAATGCCACGTCATCACCGCCAGTGCCACGTCATCGTCTCCGGCCGCCACGTCAGCACCGTCGACCTCCACGTCATCGCCATCGGCGGCCACGTCATCACCGCCGACTGCCACATCATCACTAGCCACCTCCACATCATTGCCACGTCACTCCTCCTCGCCACGTCATCGTCTAAATATTTTCACCTTAAATGTGTCTTCTTCCAGGTTTGAACTCGTGACCGCCTCCCTTCGTGTCCAACCTTCTTGCCGCTGAGCCAGATTGAATTTGTTTATTAATATTGTAAAATAAAATATATATTATTATATTATACTTTCAGCGGCGACAAAAAAAGTCGCCGCTGAAGTTGCATTTTCGGCAATTTGTTTATTAATATTGTAAAATAAAATATATATTATTATATTATACTTTCGGCGGCGACAAAAAAAGTCGCCGCTGAAAGTCCATTTTCGGCAATTTGTTTATTAATATTGTAAAATAAAATATATATTATTATATTACACTTTCAGCGGCAACAAAAAAAGTCGCCGCTGAAAGTCCACTTTTGGCGGCGACAAAAAAAGTCGCCGCTGAAGGTCCATTTTCGGCAATTTGTTTATTAATATTGTAAAATAAAATATATATTATTATATTATACTTTCAGCGGCGACAAAAAAAGTCGCCGCTGAAAGTCTTGGTTTCAATGGCGAACTTTCAGCGGCGACTAGAAAAGTCGCCGCTGAAAGTCGACTTTCGGCGGCGACACTTTTGTCGCCGCTGAAAGTCTTGGTTTCAGCGGCGACTTTTTGGTGTCGCCGCCGAAAGTGGACTTTCAGCGGCGACTTTTTTTGTCGCCGCCGAAAGTCGTCGCCTAAAGTCTATTTTTTTGTAGTGAGTATATACCAATTGATGAAACTCATTACAAAATTCTAAAAGAATAAGACCAATTGTTTTGCTCAAGTAAGAAGCTATACAAAAATTTCTCATAAAATCAATCTCTTCACTTATATAAGAGGTTTGGTTTATAAACACCAGAAAATTAAAATGCAAGCAAAACAAACCAGCGGTTATCAAAATTTACAACAACCGCACTGATAAAATCATATATTGCATATATAATTACATGGTGAGAGTTATTAACAGTGTATGTTGTAATTACTTTCATACATATAACTAATTACATAGTATCCGCACTCTATACTCCCCAATTAGCAACAGTACTAAAAGACATATTAGTGGTTATTAATATAAACAAAATATTATTAAAAGAATATAATTAAATTAGAAAATATTTAATTGAAGGAATGAACTTCTTATTTTAGGGCCAACCCATTATATATACAGATATATATATTCTTATATATATATATCTATATATTCTCCTATTTGTCTTTTTATTCTAATTAGCTCCATTAATTGACGGTGGTTTGAAGAAGAGGAGCCAGACTTCAGATTTTAATGGTGCTCAATAAGGGTTAAGTGGTGATGTGTTGAACTAATCCAGCTGGGTTAATCTGACTGGTTTTCTATACCTAATATGATGAACTGAATTAACTTGATCTAAATTTTGTCCTATGTGAATTATTTACAAGTCAAGAACAATGCAGTTGGTTTTTTATACTTTGTGCAATTTATGAATCAAAATATGCTTTAATTACACATAACAATCAAAATATGCAAAAGAAGTAATCGTGTTACATTTTTTATGTTTTGAAATTCAATTGTAGGACAAATAATTTATGGCCACTTGGAAAAGTTGGTTGGCAGCTTTTTTCCACTTTGATAATGAAAATGTGCATCAATCCAAAACAAAAGCATTTAATTCAATTTGGGCATTTTTGGGATTTTGTACTGAATTTCATATTTATATTAGTTTATAAGCAAAGAAGCCAAACTTAATTAATTTCTCCCTACATAAAAGTTAGGTTGGATTCGTCATTAACTAGTTATAAAGGACAAGCTAATTACTTATCTGTTAAACAACGCGTGGATCATGTCCTTATATATACATATTGTTTTCCACTTTCAAGCACACAATAATTAATTTCAATCCACAATTCTTTTTATTTTTCTTAATTACTTTGAATTGTCATTTTCAAATTTCTTGAACCAAAACATAAAATAGCAATTTTTTAATTTGAAGATGATAATTCTTTAGAAAGAGAACACTGTGACCCCAAAAGAACTGAAGCAAGTATTCTTAAAGCAGAAATCAAAGTTTCAGGCTGGCAAAAAAATATTTAAAAAAAAATAAAAAATTTAGGTGCTGCATCTTTTATAGTAAGAAATGACGTGATAATATTTTCTTAAAAAACTCTAACTAAAAATGTAATTACATTACTAAAATAAGCAATCATACTTTATTTGCTAAAGGGAAGATTAATTTATAATTCACTATAATTTTAAAAATTAGGTTTCTGTAATTTTTATTAGGCTTTTATAATTTCACTTGTTTTTTTTTTTTTTAAAGTTAAGGCGAGTTAGGTTTGGGAGCTCACTAGGCCAGAACATGTCTCTAAACTCAAAAAAAACTTGCAAAAATATTTACAAATCTCCCATCAACAAAATCCTCACATCAACAGTAGAATTTGAACTCATGATCTTGTATGTTACAAGCCGACTAATTTCCAACTGAATTTACTCTCGTTGGCTAGTTTCGCTTGGTTTTAAGCACATGATAAAGAATCTATTTTTTTTCTTCCGAAAACCAGGTGAAATCATAGTAACTTGTAAATAATTTTTTTTCTTTACTAAATATTGCTTTGATTGTAATGACAACGAAATATACAATTTTAATTTACATATATAACAGAAAATATACCCATATAAATAGTTGTAGTATTACCTATCTCTGTTTTGTTTTTTATTTTATTTTTTTGCATTACTTCATTAGCATATTGAATCCCTAATTACATACGACCCACACACCCCCATACCCATTATATTTATATTATTAACTTGTTTCACGTTTTTGGTAGAATATCATATCTGTCTTTATTGTTGGCCACTCATTGTCCGTTTTTATTGATTTATAGTGACAGAATTGAATAAGAAATTGAAATGTTAGATGGATCGGACAACGTGACGTGACTGTTCCTCTTTGTTCAATTAATTTGCTAATTGCTAGTCAATATATTGGACCACTGTCTACTACTGATTAATATTTGTATTATATATACGTATATTCATACACAACAATAAGTCTTGCCCTATTTAGTATGGGTGGGTATATAAATTGCACGATACCGCTTTATTTTATTAACAACCAAATTTTTTAAATAAATTGTTAATAAAAAAAGTCTTGTTCAATAACTTCGTCATGAACATATCTAATGAACTTGCTTATATGAATGTATTCCAACCACTTTAAATAATTTTTTAACAATTTTCTCTTTATATGCCATTTCAACTCTTTCATGCTTATGTTTATGATGAATCTTATATTTTCGTGTGTGACCATATATCCCTATCAATATTTTTATCTATCAGACATCCCTACTATATATATATGTATATATTTGTTTGTACGTATATATGGATGTATAAATTTTAGACAGCATAAGCGTCAGGTTCATTGTTAGTTGAGAATTTAGTGCCAAATCCATTTCATGGTATGGCAGAGCTATTCATTGATTCGTACCTTTCGGCAAGGACCATTAATAAATGGATATCATTCCTTATTATTTTTCAAATATCTCACATGCATCCAAATTATTTAACTAAATTATATCTATCAATTCTTTAATACTAAAAAAAAAGACTGGTTTCAAATTATTCTTCCAAAATATAATACTCTATATATATGATTAATCTTCTTAATTTATTCCTTTTTATCAACTACAGTTTCGTTCTTTTTCTCTAAGATTGAATAGACGAGGAATAGTTTCACGTGTGATCTCATGCACATCCATGTTACATTTATTTCTTCGAATTTTCATATTGAGCTTTCAGTAAGTTTAAGGTATCTGCGCTGAAATTTAAGACTGCTTCAGTAAGGTCTGAATTCAAAAGTCCATAGGTTTTTCTCGCCCAAGACTTTTGGTTTGGATGGAGATTCTTGCATTAATTTGACCAACTTATGCCAATATCAATGCCGTTAAATTAAAGGATGACTTAAACATAATACTCCCTCTGATTCAAAATATTAGCATTAAAATTCTACTGATATATCTATAAGCATCAAATCTCTGGCATTAACCATTCAACTTTGACAAAGTCTAGAACTTCAATTTTCTTTGTTCAAACTCCTGATTTTCAGGCGAATAAATGTATATAGCTACTTTTTACCTAACCCAAAAAAAAGTATATAGTCAGCAATTTGATTTATTAATTAAATGGACATATATATGAATTGATTGGTTTGAAATAAGGGCAGTGAAATGTAAGTACGTAGAAACGTAGGGGTTTGAAATTATGGAATGTGCATGTTGAATTTCAACGCTCATCAATTTCTTCTCTCTTTC
This sequence comes from Neltuma alba, assembly GCF_004799145.2. Taxonomy (NCBI): domain Eukaryota; kingdom Viridiplantae; phylum Streptophyta; class Magnoliopsida; order Fabales; family Fabaceae; genus Neltuma; species Neltuma alba. The sequence continues at coordinate 110,760 of NW_021632755.1, read as the reverse complement.
CTTGCCGGCATCTATAAGGAAACAAAAAGATGTTAGGTATTAATTTGTTTCGAAATTTTCTTCTCCTTTTTTTAACTTTTAAAGATAAAAGAGCATTTTTTTAATTCAAATCCTCATTATGATGGATAAGTCCCAGACTGCGTTTGTTTAAGATAAGCTTCCCATCGTTTTCCTCCTTGCTCTGAATTCAAGTCCAATAAAACACACATATATTCGATGATATAATAATAATAATAATAATAATAATAATAATAATAATAATAATAATAATAATAATAATAATAATAATAATAATAAATCTATCTGTGAAATATTCATGAATGTGTGTCTCACATCGTAATGAAAACTCCAAAATGATACTAAAATGCCACCACCGTTTATTTAAGTAAATACGAGTATTTGTTACTTTTTAGTGATGGACCGCACGTGCATTTATACTCTAATAGTCAATTTACGTTTGTTTAAATTAACTTTTTTTGCTAGGTGTTTATTTAAATTAACCGTGTATAATTTTTGCACTCATTTGAAATCCTCGTAGTATTTTTATACCCAAATAAACATTAATATGATGTCGAGTGAGTATTTTGTGAATAAGTTTGCATATTATTCCTGATATTAACATGATATTATTATCTTTGGTCCTTAATATAAAATATAGTTAACTAATTTGAAGAGATTAATGGAGTTACTAAATTATTTTGAAGTATTTATATTTATCATTTTTTAAAAACTAATTTTTCTCTCACTTATAAATTGATATATAATATAATAATATACATAAAGAGATCATATAACATATATATTATAATTGAGGAATTTGATAATTTTTTTTAATTTCTTAAATTAACCAGCTAAGTCATACTGTTATGCTAAGGACTTGGGATAATATTATTAATTTGATTTTCATGAACTCGCACCTACCGGGAAGAAATTATTTTTGAGGGGCACATGTTTCTTCTTTTTCGGGGCTGTGGTGGAACTTAATTGGAAGAATCATTATTGGTCAGAGCCTGACAGGCATTATTTTTTGTTTAAAACTACTATTCCTCCTGTGTTTAATATAGAAATTAATTATTGAGTTGATTGTTGTCTTAAATATAAGGCTTATTTTTTTTTAAATTATCCCTATAAATACTCTCTCAATCATAATTAAATAGAAGATGGAGAGAGAATTTTATAAAAGATGATTATGGTGTTTTAAGAAAAACATGTCATATTTATTATAATTAACTAACTTACCTAACTTTTTTAATTTAATCAAATTAGTTAAATATGTTTTATATTAAGATAATAGGAATACTTACCAAATATTATTATTATTATTATTATTATTATTATTCAACTGCGTTTAAAGGCGTGCGATGCATGTTATCTATCATAGACCCTGATTTTTTTTAAAAACAAAAAACAAAAAAGAAAAGAGCCATCGCTATCATCCTATCATGACACTGGTCCCCCTAACTTCAGATCGTGATTCTATACGGGGAGAAAGTCCTCTCTTAAACTGAGTTTGTCTACGTGTCAAGCTACCGTCCGTTCGATTTCATCACTGGTAGAAATTTGATATAAACTGTGTGCATTGATCTTAGTTCAGTATGACAAAATATTTTGTGATGCGTTTCGTATTTTAAAATACATTTCAGTTGTATCGAGAATATTAAATTATTTTATGATTTAATTTTATTCTTAAAGTATTAATTTTTTAAAAGCAATTATATTTTTAAAATATTATTTCATCAACAATTTTTTTTTTTTTTAAGTGTGGCTTGATGGTGAAAGAATTTTACTTTGTTACATGCCAAAATATGGGTACGACACAGGGCTTGTTCCAAATGTAGCTTGGCAGGTTCAAATTGACTTGGACCCTAATAAGCATTTTAAAGTAAAAATTGCACGTATGTCATGGGTTTTGAGGTAAATGAATTTTTTATCAAAAATTATGTTAAAATTGGAACAACTTTTTTTAACCTAGTTTTTAATTTTTTTTTCTTTTTTATATTTGGACCTTTCCTTTCAAGATGACTTTTTAAAATATTATCGAAACAAATTTTATGTCAAATTGACTTTGTTAATAAAAACCTATCCAAATATAAATAATATTGCATACATTGACTTTAATTATACTTCAATTTTAGTTTATAAAAATTAAGTAGAATAGAAGTTATTTTACCAACGTTAATACAAAGAAAGCCTGTTTGAGTTTTTAACAATCACACCACGATGTTATAAATTGAGCCGAAACACATTTAACACCCTGAATTATTTTATTAAATACATTTAATACTCTAAAATATTTTACAATTCATTTAGTACCTTAAAAATACGTTAAAAGCACAATTCAAATTTAAGTCTACATAAATGTATATATTGAATAAAAAAAAAGTATTATATATTATTTTCACACCATCCTATTGACTAATGACTCAGCTATCAAAAATCATATCAAGATTAAAAAAAAAAAAACTATCAAAGTCTTAAAAAAGCATACACACGTGCATGCCAATATGTACCCAAGACATGAACATGTTAAGTTATAATACCTCCGTTCCTCAGTATAAGTCATTCTTTTATTTTTATTTTGATCTTAAATATAAGATTCCAATCTATTTTGTCTCTCATATTTATTTATTTTTTTAAAGATAGTCCTTTTAATAATAGTAGTTCTAAATAATAAACTTGATTAGTAAGGATATTTTAAGAAAAACAATATCTATTCATTACAAATAACTAACTTAACTAAATCCCTTATAAGGTATGGACAAGTTATTTATTATTATATTACTTCCTAAATTGTAATTTTATTAACTAAGAGGATTCAATTTAGTCTTGGATTGGAATTATATATAATGATTTGAAATAAAATAATAATATGAAATAAAAATGCGATTGAATTTTAAAGAGTTTTATTATTGAAAGATGATGGACAAATAAATAAATTAGGTTGGTTATTAATTTAATTTAATCGATTGATTAGAATTGGTTTCTGACTTAGTAATTGCGATTAGTTTGAATTAATTTACGTAAGAATTGATAATTTCATTAAACTTAAAAAATTGTAGGATTGTAGTAAGAGGGAATAAAGAGGATTTAGTTGGGAACAAATTAGTATTTTTATATTTATACTCCTCTAGTTCTTCTAACATGTCTCATACAAATTAATAAAAATTTTAAATTTCACTAAATTTCTTCACCAAAATTTTTTTTGTTAACTTTTCCTTAAAACATATCAATTTTTTAATTTTACCATATTTATTATATATACATCTTTAAAAAAAATAACCACCTACAATATAATAAATAAAGAATAAAATAATATATTCATGCTAAAAATTACATGAAATGACTTATGAATATGATCAAGAAAAATATTTTTCCTCTACTCTATAAATGGAATCAGAGTGTTTTAGTATTTAATCTTTCTAAATAATTACAGTTTTAAAATATTTGTCAATAAATACCTTTCTTACTTGGTTTCTTTCTCTAATTTCCCCGATCGTAATGTTTACATTTTGATTTGATATGATAAATTTTTTTTTAAAAAGTTTTTTTTACCAGTGATAAATTTGGGACTCCACTAAACAGAGCTGTCGCTGGTCACAAAAAAAACCAAAAAAAAAAAAAAAAAAGCCGGAGCTGTCCATATCCATATGATTTCGGTTCCCACCACACCTGATAACGCTGCCATCGCCCCAACAAAATCAGGCCCCACTGCGGAACCGTATCATCACAAACTCCCAGAACAGTGGGGCCCACCCTCCTACGTGTTTCATGGGTCAGCTTCTGTAACGACAGACAAAAAATTAACCTCCCCTCCCCCCACGCTCACGCACCTTGCACGTGCGACATCGTTGGCCACTTGGCCCCACCTCTGTCCTTTGCCAGCCGCGGTGGGTCCCACTCAATCCACCCCCCGCCACGTTCAGATCTCTTGCCCTCTTTCAGTCTTTCTCTATAATGTAAATAATGACCGAGGGTCCAGGTCCCACAAAAAAAAAAAAAAAAAAAAAAGGACCGAGGGCGCCTCTGTCTTGTTAATTGCTAATAACGATAATTTTCTGAACTTATCTAATTTAATCTAATTTATTTTGGAGGAATTGTTGACATGTGGTGTTCAAAGGACGCGCCACGTCTATTTGTTTACGTGGCAGGGGGAGGCTGCGCGTGGTTCGATGAAGCCCGAAAGTAACCTGAGGCCGGAGGACAATGAACCAGGAACGCCACCAAATGAAAAGGAAGGAACATGCATAGGTGATTTACTTTAACGTCCTTAACATTAATTACAATTACGTGAGGCCCAAGAGACATATATTATAATTATAATATTGGAAATGGAATGATGTAAATCCAGAATTCATCCTTTTTGGTGGTTTTCTTCCTTACCAAGATGCTCCCTTAAAGAATTTAATATTATGTTAATAAATAAATATTTTGGATATGGGTTGGTAGTGTCAAAAAATATGCAGATATAGTACTTTAAATACATATAACTATTAACAAATAAGTTTGTTATTATCTTCAATCCACTCCATTCTAAAATCCATACTCTCTTTTTTGCTAAATTATCTCTGATAAGTGAGTGTTTATCAAGGGATGATTCTAATATAAATGATTTAAGAATATACGGTAAAAAATTATTATGCATTTTTTTAATATATGAGCAATTTAATTATTTTTTTAATTTTTTAAATTAATTATTTAATTCTTTTTGCCCTAATTATTTAATTTTTATATTTGAGAAGAAAGGATATTCAATATTCATATTATGCATCAATGTATATGCACATACAAGATGGTCAAATTAAGCAAACTCGTGATACAAATATAAACTTGAATTGTAAACACGTAAAATTTACTTTTATTAACAAATTGGTAATAAAAGTATATAATTAAATTATTAAAATATAAAAATAACAATACTTTTATTTAAATATATTTTAAATCCAAATAATTAAAATTACATAATCAACTTTCATAATTTACCATATTTAACAAAGAGATATTTATCAAATTCACATAAAAAGTCACTAAATGTATTTAAATCTAGAAAGAATTAACACGATTTTGTAAGTTAAAAACATAAAAACAGTAAACTCAATAAGTTTACCTGAATTTATAGTTACCATGAACTCAATAATAACTCGACATGATTTTATAAATTAAAAAAATTAAAAAAATTTAAATGAACTCGATACAATTTTATAAATTAAAAACATAAAAAAAATAAAACTTGAAGAGCCGAGTCACTAGTTTAACAACAATGTGCACAAATATGATACACGAATAAGATCATATCAATTAGGCATCTGATATGACGATACATTTATTTTTAAAGATTACTGTCCTATTATTAAAAAGAACATCTAATTTATAAAAGATATAACAAATAAATAATTTAAATTCCAAAACGGGAGAAAATAAAAAGAAAATGTTAGAAAAGAAATCCGACAAAAACTGCGAACTCAAGATTTTGATTTGAAGTTGTTTTTTTCCCCGTTGTGGAATGATGCGCTAGTAAATACTAACAGTGATGCTTATTGCGCTTTCTCTCTCTAGGACCACAATCATGCCTTTGACTCTCTCTCCTCTAAAACGCCCCCAACAAAAACCAAAGCCTAAATAAACCCAACCCCCCATCCTCGTTCATTCACACACCCACACCCTCTCTCTCTCTCTCTCTCTCTCGCGCATGCTGTTCATCCTCCTCCCTTCTTTCTCTTTTCTCTGTTTCCAGAACGCAAGCAAAGAAGAAGCAGACTCACTGAAAAGCTTCACGACCTTAACCCTCGTTATTCATGGCAGTTGAATCTCGGCATCTCAATCTCTTCACTTCTCACTTTCTCAATGACAGGTTCTAGATATATATATATACATACACTCATCTCTCTCTGAGTCGATTCTTTCTAGTCTTAATCTTTCCTTACTGATTGATCTGTGTTATTTGACTACTTCAGAGCGAATCTGGTAACCGGTGGAATTCACAATAATGCTCAGATGGATTATTCTGATCTGCCTCTTCCTGCTGTTTCAGCAATGGCGGATCAATCTCTATTTCCGTTTTACCAATCCAATCTTTGTGATCCGAATTTTGCCAAAACCTCCATGAACAATGATGATAGTGGCCTCACCTCCAATTTCTCGTCATCAAGAAAGCGATCCAGAGATGAGTTAATCTCTGAGCTCAGTGATCCCCGCAGCGCCAAATTGCCCTCCGTTAATTCGTGGTCGTTTCTCAATCAGGAAGTTCATCTTCAGATCCAGAACCAGCAATCGGAAATCGACCTCCTCATTGCCCAACATGTAATGAATTAATTAATCTCGATGCTGTGTTTTTTTCCTTTTTTACTACTGAAACTGTGGCTCCATTAATTTCTGAAAATTAATGCCTGGTTCTGTGATTTTCGAAACAGACAGGTAAAGTGAGGAGGGAGTTAGAGGAGCAGAGAAGAAGACAACTGATGGTGTTGCATTCAGCAATCGAAGAAGTAGTGATGAAAAAACTGAAGGAAAAAGACGAAGAGATTCAGGAAATAGGGAAATTGAATTGGGCACTTCAAGAAAGAGTCAAAACCCTAACCCAAGAGAACCAAATATGGAAGGAATTAGCAGAAACAAACGAAGCAACCGCCAATTCACTGCGATGCAACCTGGAACAGATACTGGCGGCCCACGTCAGCGAGGACCACCAACACGACACTGCGGTGGCAGCGGCCGTGGCAGATGATGCAGAGTCGAGCTGCGGAAGCAGTGGTGAGGGGCAGGGGCCGGCAGAGGACACGGCGGTGAGCGGCGGAGGAAGGAGTAGTGAGAGGTTGTGCTGCAAATGTGGTGAGAGGGAATCAATAGTGTTGCTGCTGCCATGCAGGCATCTGAGTTTGTGTACAAAGTGTGGGTCCACAAGTCACCATTGCCCAGTTTGTCATTCTGGAATTAATGGTAGCGTGCATGTCAATTTCTCTTAGGAATTTTATTTATTAATTTATTAGGTTTTACAATAATCTATTAGATTATTAGATTAGATTTTTTTGGCCGTCAGATAGTTGGAGAAAACAGCCTGTTTCTTCCCGATCCTTAATATGTTTATAGAACAAAGTTAGAAATAGAAAAAAAAAAAATCAATTTGGATTTTTTTTCCTTGTCACGTTGATATTATACTGCTTTTATTCCTTAATGTTACAATACTGGGTATACAGATATATAAGTGACTTAATTATATTTATAGGAATTAATGATATTTATAGGAATTAATGCTACCATGAGATTTAGATTTTCATTACCAAAGGAGAGAATTGTCCTGAGCGAAAAAAGATGCCACATATATTTTGTCCTTTTAGCTGCAAGTCTCAGGGGGTGTTTGGGTAATCCAATAAGTACTTTTCAGAAATACTTTTTCGTAAATCGAAACAAACTCTTCCATATATTTATTTCGTATACCGTAAAAGCATTTCTGAAACTATGGTTTTGATCTTATCCAAACACTCTTTTAATGAGATTGTTGTAAATGGGAAACAAATAACATTGTTATTCAGATTTTTCTTCTTATTGAAATAGAATATGAAGAAAAATTTGAGAATGTAAATTTGGACATTCAATTAAAGGTTCAAAAAATTGAGAGGCAATAGGAAAAGCATACAATGAAAATAAAGTGGGGAGTAATGTCTTTACTCAAAAAAAAAAAAAAAAAGTGGGAGCAATGTGAAAAAGGGATGATGGCGTACGAGACTCACAAGGGGTAAACCTACGTCACAATACCATCATTGTTTCTTGTGCCAGACCCACTATGCCCCCTTACTGCACGTCTGCACCGCCTTGGGATGCTCTCAAAAAAAAAATTTAAATTTATTTTATTATGTTCCATCATGGTCAATATTTAATGGAAACAATTTCACAGCATAGTTCAAATGTTTTTGTGAGATTTTTCTTATTTAATATTGTTCTCGTAATATGAAATATAAAATTTTTATAAAACATTCTATATACTACGTATATTGCCATCAATATAAATGTATTCATATATTTATAAAATTTTATGTAATATGTATTTTTTTTAAATCATTACTTGACATGGACATATTGGGACTTGAGATATACTCATCTAAACATGTTTATAGGATATTTTTATATGTAATTTAATAAAATTTTTAATTTTTTAAATTAATTAATTGAGTCTTATATTAAAGATTGGACTAAATTACTTAATCATAGTATATATTATATGATCTCTTTAAAATAATTACGTACATTATTAGGTTATATATCAATTTATAAGAGTAGCGAATGAATTTGGAAAAAAACAATAAATATAAATACCTTAAGATAAATTTATTAACTTTTTTAGTTTTTTCAAATAAATTAATTGGATATTATATTAAGATCCAACGTGGTATATGCCCAGATTTTCTGGTCCATGAGATACTCCTTCCTTGCTTGTTAAAAAAAAAAAAAAAAAACACCCTTCCTTGCGTAGCATCTGCTCCCCGCGCCTCATGTTTTTTTTCCTTTATTTCAGAATTAAGGATATTTTTGTCATTCTATATTTTAATTTATTTTCATTTCAGTACTTAAAGGCTTGAACTGAGGTTTCAAAATTTATTGGTCATTCTTTTAAAATAAAATGCTGCAACGGTCTTTTAATGAAATTCTCCCTTACTTTTATTAAGTATAGTCAAAACCTATTAAAATATAGAAAATAAAACTGATTTAGGCTTTGGAATTTTTCAAGTCTTTTTGTGAGATTTTTCTTATTTAATACTGTTCTTGTAATATGAAATACAAAATTTGTATGAAACATTCTATACACTACGTATATTGCCATCAATATAAGTATATTCATACATTTATAAAATTTTATGTAAATATGTATTAATTGACGTGGAGATAATGAGACTTGAGATATACTCATCTGATCCTTAGGAGATTTTCATATATTTTATATAAATCAAGAAAAACTTTAACTTACATTAAGTTTGCATTAAAATATTATAATTTTTTAACTTTACTCCTATTTAATTTATATCCTTCTAAAAAACACAATTTACACTATAATAAATTAAGAATAAGATCGATAAAAAAACCTTCTCTTTGTCTTATGAATACAATCTAAGGAGTCTATGACCATCATAATATAAAAAAAAATAGAGATACAGATACTACTAGAAAAACCCCTTTTTTACACCCCCTTCTCTAGCCCTGTTCTTGTGCCAATGATGTAACAAATGAGGTGGTGGCAATTTTGTAAATAATGATTACAATATTTACTTTGGTTATGAGCGCGACTAATGTAATCTTTATTATTTACAACGGACATTAACCCAACTAATGAAACTTATATTTCAAAACAACAGTTATTATAAACAACCTGTGTTTGAACTGAATAGACAAGCATCTTTCATTTTCTTTTCCTTGAAGTGATATGTCTGACTGGTAAGGTCACCATGTCCTCTCACCATCTATTTAACATTAGAACCCAAATCTTCTTCCCTATCATTGTCATTGTATTCAACCGCCAGCATCCCCACAATGATGATACAGTAGAGAACTGTCACACCTCCTTCTATATCTCATTATACATTAATTGGAACTATTATAACGCATTTCTAATTGTTTCTGGGTGAAAAATTTCAACTTCAAAATTTTACATTTAATTCTGTCCATATACTGTTCATCCAAAATTGGGTCAACTTTGAAAATTCATAACTAATTCTAAAAAAAATGAAAACAAGGTGGTTCTAATTTTTATGTGAAGCTTGCTAAGAGTTCTATAGATAAAAAATACTCATTGAACTCAATTCCATCTAGAACAATACCAGAAAATTCGACAAAATATACTGTTTATATGGTTAATTTTTGATTTTTCAAGATTTTAACTCAACTTTGGAAGGGCATAACTCTTAGCACAAAACTCTAACTTTAATGGTTTACCACTTGTTTTAAAGCTAAAAATGAGATCTATAATCTTGTAAAATTTCATGCCCAAATTTTAACAATTGTTTATTATTTTATGCGTCACAAATTTAGCCTCTTTTAGGGTATTTTTATCCCCCAACTCCATTTTCTTGAATTTATTTCCTTTTTTCCTCTTTCCACTTTTTTTTGGCATTATACCATTCAAATTCCCAGCATTAGGGCATGTCATATAGATCTAATTTACATCATATTATCCTTCATAATCCATTACAAACTTAATATAAAGTTTGATAACACATTACATAATTGTCCAAGTCAACATAATATTCATAATACTCTTTCATCCTAGCACCAATTCCTTACCGTGATCCACGGATGAGCCATTCTCTATTTGAGATATAATTTAGCATAGAAGGAATGAGATTTTATAGGAACTCAGTAGCAATTGAATTATAATTATCATGCAAATTAAGCAAGTTACAGTGTGACATGTTATAGAACTTTAAGACATCATCAAGTCACATAAAATCATGCTTAGTCTCGTGCTAGGAGAGGATCATCAAAAAATTAATTTCTCTTCATGATAATTCAAACTTTAATATGAGAACATGATCAGAAAATTTTCAGAATTTTTCACCACCTCTAGGTATTTATTTTGAATTTTCTCTGATTATGCCTTTATCAGTGTCACTGCGGGAAAATAAATTTTCTAAAATTAATTCCTGAACTTCCAAGGCCTAAAACTAATTTTATAAATTCAAATAAATATTTATTTTATTGAGGTCCCTAACTAATTAAAATAATTATTTTTCTCTGATTTTCAAATATTTTCCTTAAAAACCTTCGTTTATGAAAAATTCCGCAATAATTTATTTTCACCATAATTCTACTTTTTGAGTCTCAACCAAATTTCCAAAACCTCTAATTTATACTTTTCTCATTTTTCAAGAATTTTCTAGAATTTGTCTCAAATTTTTTCATTTTGCCCTTCCTAGACCGATAATTACGAAAATGCCAGCCCAGACCTTATCGGGGTTTCACATCAAAAGTTATTTCATCTCCCTATTTAGTTCCTATATTGACCCTCATCCCAATTTTAATTCCATATATCCAGGTGAAATTTTTCAGGGTGTGATAAGAACTTTCCTGGTGCGTCCTCTATTCTCTCCTCCCCTACCTCCCACCCCCTCCCCTCCCCTCCTTCTCCACCTCTATTTCCACTTCCCCCCCTCCCTTGTTCAACCAGCTACTGACAAAAGTAATTGCGATTGAGTGCAGCCTCCGCCATGTGGTCTCTCACTTCTACATCCTTAATGACAAAGTGAACCTTATACTCAAAAACTAAGACATTGAGTATGATGTTTTGGATGACCCTTTAGCTGCTTCCTCCTCTTCCTCCTTTGATAAAGACCCTTTCTCCTCTTCTTCCTTCGGCTAATGAGGAATACGAGTTGTTTTTTGTTTTGTAAAAAAATGTCATCTGTTTTTATTTTGAAATATTTTGTAAGGGCCTATACGCCCCCAATCTCATATATAATAAATATAGCTATTTTGTGATTTGATTTGTCTATTTTGTTTCTAGTTATTGCCTTTTTTTTTGTTGCATTTTACTGATGTTTAACTCTGGTAATAGTGAATCCTAAACTTTTGCTAGTTTAAAGAACATGAGCTAGTAATTTTTTGGGTTTTGTTTGAATAAAATAAAATTGACACCGGTTGTGGTAAAAACTAATTTAGTAATAAACATTTACACCAGCTTAATGCAACACTAGTCTCTTAGTATAACTAGGGTAAATCTTTTACCCTAGCTATACAAGGACTGTCTCGTGCTCAGTTTCACGGCCTCAAAAAACACTCTCAGTGTGTGCTCTCTTGTTGTGAGCTATAGCGGGACATTGTGGAGTGCTCACGACATCTCTTCCATTGCCATTGCCGTTGCTATCTTTCCCCATTGCCGTCACTATTCTATTTTCGTAGTAGGTAACATGTTTATCATTTTATTTCTCCCTTAAGCTATTCACCTAAGCCCTAATATCCATGCTCATTCTATTTGAGATCTTCATCATGGCCATAAATGTCATGAGGGTTTTGCCATCAACATTGTCGGGTTTTCACTCCCGACCACGTCATGCACTCCCTCTTGGCTTAGGCAACTCATTCCTTCATTCATTTTTTTCCTTTGATGTTGCCATATGTGCATTTACTACTGCTTATTGTTGTTTATTAACTTGTTAGTTGTTAATAACTAGTGTTAGACATGTTCTTTTTTTTTTAAAAGTTTATTTTTGTTTTGTTACTTTATCCTTAGCTTGAGAGGACTTGGATTGAAATTTAAGCATGAATTGTGCTTGCAGCTGGACCTTTTTTTTAATTTAAATTTCCAATAGTTACATTGGTTGGTGTCATGACTGGTGTCAAAAGCAATGTTTTCTATACTGGTTACCCCGCCTGTGTAAAAAGTGGGGATTGTTAACACTGGCGGTTTGTCATTGGCTTATTTTAACTGATGTAAAAAACTATTTTTAGTAGTGAGAATGATCATATAAAAAAAAGATAAGTTGGTGGTGTAGAAATGGTCAAAAAATATTTAAAATAATTTGATTATGTGTAAAGAAGACTATTGAAGGCAGGAAGGACCACTAAAAAAATGTGTCAATGGATAATCTTTAATTCTATGTGAAAAAGGATAAGAAACGAAGAGAGACATCTACAAAAGTCATTAATGAAGATTTTCTAGTTAATGACTAGTTAAAAGAATTGGTTTCAGGTAGAGTATTTAGGCATTATGCTATCCATGTAATTGATATTGCTTAGGATTTGTTTGTATTAACATTAATTAATAAAAAGGACTATTGTTCTGTCTAAATTTTGTAAGTTGAAATTACAATAAAAATAAATTAATGTAATATAATTTATATTTCAATAGATTTTTACTAAAAAAAATTCAATTTGAAACTTTTGTGGATGATATATTGAAAAATCAATTTCAAAAGCTTTTTTACTTTGAATTTCAAAAGGTTTAAATATAAAGAAAAATAAAAAAAATTAATAGCTAAAAAGCACAAATTAAAAAAAAAACTGTTTCAACTTTAAAATGTCTTTTATAGACAAAAAAAAATATTTGTAAAGTTATGTGAAACATGATTAAAGAGTCAAAAACATATTTTTCAACTTGGTCAGTTGACACCACTCCATTATAATGGCAGACAAGCCCATAATATGTATTTGTAAATAATAATAAAAAATTCTTTTGATATATTATATTTTTATAATTTATATACTACTAGCTTTAAGACATTGGATTTTTTTCTTTATAAAAACATCTTTTGGCTACTTGAAAATAAATTCAAAACTTGAAAATAATATATGGCTTCGAAGTTTCTACCCACATGTATATTAATTCATACCAATATTACCTTAAAGCAAATGAACATGTACACAGTATGAAAAAAAAACCATAAACATAATTAATAAAATCCAAATGATTACATATGTGTTTCCCAAAAGATATACAGTGGAAAACTATCTAAATGCCTCTTGTCATTGCTCAGAAGATTTGATGTAGCTCACGATCTGGCAATTGAATAACTAAAATTAGAAGGCACAGTTGGTGATAAGAGTTGTCAGCAACTGTTGTAGATAGCAATATATAAGGCACAACAATGAAAATTAATTAAAGTCATCGCTAGTTAAGAAACCCTAAAAAATGAGTAGAGATAGAAAAGCAGGGTTCCACTCACTCTTACTTAGTCTATCCCATCATTGAGGAAAACAACAAATATATATTGAACAAGTCTAAAACCCTCCTTAGACTAAATAGAAATTGACTATGAGTCACACTTAGGATATTTAATTAATCACCTAATTTAATAACTAAATAATGGTTAATAAATATCTTATACCCATACACCCTACATCAGTTGCCGTGCCAAAGTATATTAAAGTTATACCATGAGAATCATTGTGATTAGTCTTCTTATGTCGAGTATTACCATTTCTTATTCTTTTTGCCACTTGGATATTACTATTTATGTATTACAAGTAGCACCCTTATTTAATGGACATAACTTTGTGAATAAATTCAATGTTTGTTTAGTTCCTGTCTCAATGTTTATCAATCATAAATGTACACAATTATAAACTAGAGATGATAAAACTATTAATCATATTTCATTGCTCACCATACCTCAAGTAGATGAATGAGGGCCTAAGTGAAACAACCTTCCTAAATAAACCAATAAACTTAACTTTTTCAGAGTAACTTTAAGAAGTAACTTTTTACAACCAAACTATGCTAAATACAAACTCAAATTATATCACAATCATCTACACTAACTAATTATATAATATTGTTATCCATGATGGAAAAGCATAGCACCCAATCATACATCCTATCACGGATAAAAGAACTTTTCTTAACTCATTCAAATACAAACTATGTAAGAAAGGATCAATCTTATCTAATATGGTTATAAAACAACATATAATATAGCTCATAAATCAAAATATTAAGAATTAAATCTTAATTCATACTTTATAATAAATTCATAAACAAATCACATGCGATCCTAGGCCTCTGGCCAACTAACAGCACACATACCACAATAGTACACTCGAAGGACATAAGATATAATAATGCATGAATCAATTAAAAACAATTTATCCTAAGGTGGCAATATACAGGATACAACATATCTCATAAATCAAGGAGATGTTACAAGTCACTAATGTAGTTTTACTCCTCCTGAGCCTTCCCTAACGTCCTTCATCTAAAGCTTTCATCTGAAAAATGTTAAACAATAAGGATGAAACAACATTTCAGTAACTAAATTCCTACCTATCACACATACTAGCATAGGCTAGCGAGGTATCAGGTGGGATACACAGAGTTAATAACAGTCAATAGACATTTATTTAAAAGTTAAACTCACAATAACCATAGAAGTCAAATATTTCTGCTAATCTCATGTGGCTAATAAATTTCAGAAGAGATAACATACTTTTCATTTTATTCAAAAGATATAAATATTAAATGAAGATATCATGTCATATGCAATCCATGAACCCAAATCCACCCTTATATCCTCATTATTTCTGCTGACTGGACCCGTGGACTAAGTTCTTTCCATTTGACTAGCTACTCTAACAAGCTCACCAGACGAGTGATATGAACTGGCTAAAGACCACAGAGCACTCAATGGACTATGTGTCCCCCCCCAAAGAAATAGTGGGACAATAATAGTGGCCAACCATAGAACTCCGTATGGAAGTTGATATCACGTGGTAAGTATATAAATCTTAATAACTCCAATCACCTCTTTCCCCCACCTAAACTAAATGCATATGGTTCAAAATAACATATTTAGATGCATAATCAATCGAATTCCAGAATAACACCTCATAGTCATAATCATTAATTTTTAACAATACAAATAATTTTAATCCTTTTCAAAATAATATTCCACAAGACAGTTCATAACCCCTCATGGTCATAATCATTAATTTCTAACAATACAAATGATTTCAATCCTTTTCCAAATAGTATACCACAAGACATTTCATACTAAACATAATATATGTATATGAAACTTGGTTATAAAATCACTCACCGACCTCATACCAATGAATGTAATAGATAGAAATTTAGTTATCTGGTCTCACAGCTAATAGTTAACCACAAATGAGGCCCGTACTCAAAAATGTCACAATAGGGTTTATATCTATAATTGAAATTAAAACATTATTTCTATAGTATTAGAGTAAACTACTCACAAATTTCTAACCTTTAACGCTCCCTCTAATACCTTCAGCTGTTACTCGAAATTCTAGCTCGAAAGGTTTTTTTTTTTAAGGTTTGGGGTAAGAACATATATATGATGATTTATATTCAATTCCTAGGTTTCCTTAACTTACATTATCTTTAATTATTAAATTATATCATTTGAATCACCAAATTCATAACCTAGATAGAGAACCCTCAATATGAGTTAATTTATTCTTACTGTAGAAGTCTAATTATTAATCCAACTATTGAATTTAATGTCTTACATGTCACAAGTCTACTCTAAATTTTGGGTTAATCCAACAGTGAACAAATTTAAAAACACTAGTTTACTATTTAGTATTCTATCTACCAAATCTAAAAAAAAAAATAAATAACGTACCTAATAACTTGTAACTCAGAGATTGAATTGATGATTCAACTGTTGAAACTAACGAGTATGATGTCTAGGACCAGCTAACCAAATTGCAGCCTGATCCAATGGTTCACAAACTCGTAAAGAGCACTTAACTGAGACTGTCTCAGTTTTATGCGAAAATTGTTTAATTCACTTTTAACTCTCCCCTACTACCACTTATATATAGGCTTTTAGAGCTCCCTCTTCTCATCATTTAGTCGATGTGGGACTTCCTAACATTATTATTTTATCCATTTTCTCATACACACACACACACACATATACACATACATAAAATCAGAATTATTTTAATTATATATATACACATATTTAACCTTTACCTATTCTATAAAAATTTGTTTAAATATTAGAGATATAAAAATTAGGATGTTACACAAAGCCCCCATCTGAGACATACGTAAGACAAATTGTTTAAGTTGCATCCCTTTAGTCAAAATATCCCCTAGCATTTCCTTTGTGTTAATGTGTTCAATAGAGACTTGGCCATCTCTAACTCTTTCTTTCAAGCATAGAAATTTTAACTTCCACTCTTTTTGTTATTTGTTATAGTCAGTATGATTATATTATCACGGTACCTTCTAATTGGTCTAGGGATTAAGTCCACAATCTCATGCCTGATAATGAAATTCTTTATTCAAATTGCTTGTGAGCTTGGCTTAAAAAACGCAACATACTCGGTATCAAAAGTAGAGGGAGCTATAAGTGTTTGTTTTAGAATTTTTCATGATATGACTCATTTTGCTAGTAGGAAAATGTAACTAGTTGTAGATTTGTTAATACATACCCATCCTCCAAGATTAAGTCTAAGTACCTAATCACTTCTAAATTATATGTTCTTTAATATGTTAGCATGTGGTGTTTAAGGTATCTTGACACCTTCTTTGTAGCTGTCCAATGTGCCTTCTTTGGACCACTTTGGTATCTTCCCAATGTACCCAAAGCAAAAGCCATGTCAAGTTGTGTACAAATATGTTACATATATTAAGCTTCCTAATGCAAGGCATATAGGACCTTTTGCATTTGTTTCCTCTTAAGCTCAATCTTAGGACACTAATCTAAACTAAACTTGTCTCCCTTTTTGATATGAGCTATATTAGATGAACATTCTTTAATCTTGAACCATTAAAGAATTTTGTTAATGCCTCTTCTTGAGATAGACTTATAATGTCTTAGGTTCTATATCTATGGATCTTAATGTCAATGATATAAGACACCTCACCAATATCCTGCATGTTAAAACTCTCGAGTAGAAATTAATTTACCTTCATGTCTAAGTCCCAAGTCATTAGTAGCAAGTAAAATGTCATCCATCTATAGAATAACCAAAATTTGACCTTGCTCCCATTAGCCTTGTGGAGTACACAATCATCCATAACATTCTTAATGAAACCAAATAATATGGTCACCTTATGGAATTTCAAGTACTACTATTGTGAAGCATATCTAAGACCATGTATCAATTTCTTTAACTTGTAGACTAATTGCTCTTTACCTTCTATAATGAAACTCTTAGGCCTTTTCATGTAGACTTCTTCCTTCAATTCACCATCAAGGAAAAGCAGTCTTCACATCTATCTGGTTCAACTTTAGATCAAGTATGCAATCAATGCCATGATGATATAGAATGAATCCTTCTTGGATACAAGAAAAAAAGTTTCTCTGTAGTCAATTCTTTTTACTTGTATGAAACT
The DNA here is from genome assembly GCF_004799145.2 of Neltuma alba. NCBI lineage: Eukaryota > Viridiplantae > Streptophyta > Magnoliopsida > Fabales > Fabaceae > Neltuma > Neltuma alba. Next base: position 92,966 of record NW_021632755.1, on the reverse strand, counting down.
CTTAGCAACCAACTAAACTTTTTGGAAATCAATGTTACCTTGTAAGTCCTTTTTGGTTTTGAAAACCCATTTACAACTAGTGGTCTTAAATGTTCTAAGTAATTCTGCAAGCTCCCAAACATGGTTTTTCGCCATAAAGCCATCTCATCAACTATAATATCATCTCCTAATTTAGAGTTCACACTCTTCATAGCCTGAGTAAACATTAACTAATCATCTTCAATACTTATGTCACAGTCAACTTTAGTAGAATACACTATGTAGTCATTAGGTAATGCCAACATTATCTTTCTAGTTAACCTCCTTAACTCAACTTCTTGAGTTGGTTTAGACTACCCATCAAGAATATTCTCTATCATATTTTTGGTGGTTCCACATGCGTGACAAGTTAGTCAACTTGTATATGTTCTCGATGACTCGCATTATCAACTTGAGCTATGAAATTTACATTGTGTCCAGTGACAACTCTAGCTGGAAGAGAGTCACTAGCCCTTAAAGTTTCCTTACCATCAGTGTTAGTGATATACTATATGTGATCATCCAAGTGGTCACTCCAACTAATCATGTTATTCTCAAGAAACTTAGCATTCCTACATTCAAAAAAACTTTTAGAAGGTAAAGAATAGTAGAACCTACAACTCTTAAATCTTTTAGCATAGCCTATAAAGTAAGCTTTAATGGTCTTAGGATCTAATTTATTTTCTTGTGGCTTATCCATTCTTACTTCTTTAGGATAATCCCATAGCTTAAAGTAATTTAAAATAGTTTTCAATGTTTACAAATTTTAAAGGATGTCTTACATGTTGCTTTTGTTGGAACCTTGTTTAATATGGATGCAGATGTCTTGAGCGCTTCATTCTACAAGAAAACTTGGAGTTTAAAGCTACTCATGCTATTCACTTGTCTAGCAAGGCCCTTTTTCTCCTTTCAACTACACCGTTCATGTCAGGCCAATCAAGCATGGTGTACTAGGCAACTAGACCTTACTCTTGAAGAAATTTAGCAAAAGGACTACATAATAGTGTACCTACTATAGTAATCACCACCTCTATCTAGTCTCATGATTTTAATTGGATTCCTGACTTATTTTACTACTTCTATTTTATATTCCTTAAAAGTATATAGTACCTCATGTTTATTATGAAGCATGTTGATATTATGTTGCAAGTAATCATGAATAAAAGTGATAAAATATTTTTGACCATGCACAATTTCATATAGATTAGAACTCTTCTTATTAGACCTTGCTATAACTTGTTGGTCTACTTTCCCCGTATGCATCCACACAAGAATCACGTTCTTAATGGTCTAAAACTGGAAGAATTCCATCTTTGCTTAAACTCTTAATGCTATTAATATAAATATGTCCTTATCTCCTATGCTACAAGCTAAGAGAGTTCTGACCAAATGGAACATCTTTTAGTCCCATGCGTAAGGAAAAAAGATTTAGGTGAATAAAAAAGAGTTTGAATAAAATGTGAATTATAACCAAATTCATAATCGAATCAGAGTCTTTACTTCAATTCATAACTTTCTTTGAAAGAACTAAATCATGACCAAAAGGAATTAACTTAGATGTGAAAATCAAATTCCTCTTGTAAAAAGGAACATAAATTATTTCAAAAGGTCCAAACATGATTATTTAGGGAAAAAAAATGCAAATTGTTCTAATTACCTTACAAGATCCCATTTTTCATTGCCTAAAAGGACTACTTTTCTTATCATGACATGGAGCCTTGTTGGTAAGAAATCTATACATGGTAGTCGAAATGTAAATTATTAAACTAGTGTCAACCCACCAAGTGTCATTGTCAATGCTAGAAAAATTAAATTCAAATGTGACACACAATATAAACATGCATATCGTTTCCAACTATGCCTTCCTCTTAAGGCACTTGTTCATCATGTGCTTCCTTTTCATCTAAAAGGAGCACTTAGTGTCCTCCTTATTAGTAACTGAAGCAACATGTATGTTCTTCTTCTTCTTTTGTTGCCCATCTAAGAGCTCTTCGCCAAATGAGCCTCCTTAGGTACACCTTTTCTACTCATTAGCAATCTAGTTTTTTCTAGAACATATAAGGACAATAATTCATCTATTGACTATTTTTCTTTATGTGTGTTATATGAGATCTTGAAAGTGTCATACTAAGCAAGAAGATAATTTAGAATCAACTATACTAGGAATTGCCCAGTAGGTTTCATCAAAAGGATTTCAATTGAGAGGTAAGTCCTCTCATTTTCATAATATGCTACTTTAGACCACCAATACAAGTAAGCCTCATGTTATATAATTTCAACATGATAGTTCCACCCATATGTTTGTCAGTTCTCTTGAATTGCTTATTCAAAGCTTCCAAATGATGGAGGAGTATAGTGTGATTGATATCAAGCTTCAAAGGAAGGGCAAGGAGCCTAAACACATGAAAAGAAGCTCAACATTCTAAAAGATCCATTACAAAACATTAGGGGCCCAATGACAAGAGGAAGGACTAAAGCTATAAAGGAGACGCATAATTGTCTAATAAGAGAGCTAAAAGAGTTGGAGCCCACTTATTTGGAGGAAGCACATTTTAATGAGCCTAAAAAGAATCCAAGAATAGTGATTACATTGCTTGATCAATCTTGTTATTCCTTTTTCTTGGTGTCTCATGGCCCTAGTTAACATTGTAAGTCAATTGTCATTTTATTAGGACCATAGAATTCACTAACCATCTTAACTCTTAAACTGGTTCCTCTTTAACCCTAAAGTTAACTTTCTTTTCCAAAGCCTTTGAAATCATTCCCTTAGTTATTTCCTACTCATTATTTCATGAGAAATCCAAATATGAGTTTGAATTTATCAAAATCCGACTCCTTTTCCTATTTCTTAAGTTGGCCGAATCATAGAGCCTTAAGATTCAAAATTTTCATTTTCAATTGTAATGTTCCAAACATATTTTTTTCCACCTAACCCTACACAATTTTTTTCATTCTAAACACATTAAAAGTATCAAAATCATCAAAACCCAACCCTAATACCAAGAACCAGCCCTAGCTGAGCAGTCCCCTTAAATAACACAATCATGAAATTTAACAAATTCCAATATAAAATCACTTGATTCTTGTTTCTTTCAGGTATTTAGACCTTATCCTAACATCAATTTTATCTTCCCCTTGACTTATGAATTTTGTGCGGTGCTATATTAAGGGTTTCAAGCTTCTAAAAACCATTAAAATCATAACCAAACTCAACAAGACATAAAACAAGTGAAATTATATAAAAAACCATGATCTTACCTTGTGTTGGAGCTTAGATTTTCCTTGAACTTCATGAGCTTCTTCTTCTTCCTTTTCCCTTGAGAAATCTCATGCTCCCTTCTCTTGACTCTCCTCTTGGCCAAAAATCCTTGCATAAATAGAAGGGGAGGGGTATTTATAATGTCATAGTTACCATTTACCATGGTTAAACTAATTCACCGTTACCATAACATGTGTCATATGATTAAACCTCTTTTATTATGATCTCACTAAGTGTAATCAAGATTGAAAAGTGTCTCATGACATCACCTTGCCTTACATCATCACGCTTACATCATGTATGCCATGTGTTTCTTAATTAAGGCATCAAGCTTATGATTACGCCACATGTTATGATCAACTTGTCAAGTGTCTTCTTGCAATATTTTTATCAATCATAAGTCTTATATATGACGTTAAAGAGGATAAGAAAAGAGAATTGAAAAGCTTCTCCAACAAGCTTCTAAGCTATCAGTCTCATTCGCCTTTTACTGATCTTTTTTTTCCCCACATGCTTTCTTGGAATTTCTAACCAATAGGAGAGCTTCCCTTTTGGTGTCAATATGGAAGAGCAAAGAGGAAAGTAGTCAACTTCATCGACCAGCTATTTAGGTTCACAGAGTCATACAGTAGAGATTTCACTATGTTGAGCAAACAGAGCACTATTTAAAACCTGCTCGTACTGTGTTCTGGTTCCTCTATTGTCCATAAATATCTCTTGGTTATTCATTAGATGACTTAGTGGCATCATAAATGCATTTTGACTACTCAACATGTTGACTCAACGCTTTTCAGAAAATATCTTAGATATTTTCTAACTTTGTCTCTTATTTAGAGAACAAAAATGATTAATATTTGACTAAAGTATTTTATTTAATGTAGAGCTCCAAAAATTTATCCATCCTTACCATAAAATTCCTTTAATTCTACAAAAAATTTATGAATTTTCTTAGGCCATAACTCAGCTTGTAAGTATTTCTTTTTGAATTTCCCGTAAAATGCCCTCAAATGGCATAACTAGTTTTTAAATATTCTTAAAGCTATTCTGTTAGCCTTCTGGGAATGAGACTAATTTTACAATTTTTGTAACCTCTTAACTCATGAATTCTCACTTTTACTTAATTTCTTGAAGCCTCTTCTTGGCTCAAACAATTAAATCTGATTGTGTACCTCAAAATGAGTCATAATGTTAGAAAGTTTATTAAAGTCATCTCAGGGGTATTTTCATCATTTCTCTTTTCAAAAAGGTCTTTAAATATCACTTCCTATTTTTTGGGATGTTTCTGGAATTTTCAAGCATAATTTTCATTTTTACTCTTTCGGGCCTGAAACTTTTTAAAATTACGATTAGGTACCTGCTCGGGTCTAGCCTCAGGAATAATCTAACTGAGGTTTCAAGCAGAATCTTTGACTCTTAATCATCTCCAATTCCTATACTTGTCTCCTTGAGACTTTATCAGAGTCTCTAACTTTCTCTTTTTTTAGTTCTAGAAAACTTTCATTTTGTGATTTAATCCTAGGAATCTTCTCATCTTTTCAAGAAACTTCTGAAACTCCTGCCAAACAGAGTCCAGTAGCCTATTCATTTCAAGTTATTTTTCATATTTTTAGGCCCAAAATCTGAAATATTACAAGATTCATAGTCTTTCTTACTCTCACTAATGTAAAATTTGAAATCCGCATTGTAGTGGAAAACATGGTCGAATATGATTTTCGTCATATTTTTGCAATACCTTATAGTTTTCATGTAGGTATAGTAAGAAGTTAGTGTGTTAATAATTATAAAAATAACATTTTAGGGATATTGAAGAGAAATTATAATGTGCATCTCACACTTATAACATGTAAAAGGTTAATACTTTCTTTGTTATGGATGATGCAAAACTAAAGACTTATTTGTTTATATTTTTTTCTTGTCCCAAAATTTTTTATAAAATTGATTTTAAAACAATTTTTGAGAATAGAAAATAAAAAATATGTTTGGATAGCTATTTTAAAAAAATCACATTTGAAACAAAAAAACATGAAGAAAAAAATATATTTGGTAAGTGGTGGCTGTCAGTGGTAAGAGTACATGGCGGGTAGTAGGTAAAAAGAGAAGAGAATTTCTCCAATTTTTTAAAAGAAAAAAATATAAAAACAAAAACAAGAAAACATCTAAAAATTGTTTTGGTTTTTAGTTTTTAAAAGCATATTACTTTTTTTTGTTTTTAAAAGCAAATTACCAAACAAGCCTTTTTTTTTTTTGGTTTTCCAAAACAAAAAATTGTATCCAAAACAAGAAACCAACCCAAATAAGTAAGAATACTATGTTGTTCTTTACTTTTTGGTATGTTATATGCATGTTATAAGCGACTTGATCCTCAAAGATGTAAAGAACCGTGTTTCCCCTTTGCAAATTCCCCATAAAATGTCACATTCTTAATAGTTGTTTAGTGGTCGTTATTTTATGATATTAAATATTAACTCAATGAACTTTGTGCGTATGGGATAAAATTCACTAATTAAGACTAAATTTTATATACCTCAAGTCATATAACTGGAGCATTAGTGTAGAAGTGAAAATGTTGGCTTACTCTTCACGTTCATAGTCATAAATCTCATCAATTAATCCTACAATGTCTACTTGTAAAATGCTCACGACTGTAAGGAAAATCCATAGTCTTCGATTAGGGGAAAAATTGTTAGCAATATAAATGTTTAATGGTTCGATTCGTGTCACAAGGACACTGTCCTTAAGAGATATTCTGTAATCCTTTTGCAACTTAGGAAGTGGCACTCCTCAGGATTAAACAAACCTTTCTCGCAGGAAAGCAAGGTAACAAAACAGTAGAAGAAAAACAATGCAGGAGGGTGAGAACACAAAAGAAGGGGGAAGGCAATAGCACACGCTTCACACTCCCTTATCATGCCTTTATAAAGAGATGACTAGGCACACAAAGCTTGAAACACGCCCCTCTATTTCTCTAAACAGACACAATAGAAGCAGTGCTTATTTTCATTGGAGATAGAACGTCCTGAACTTTAGCTGCTAATGTTCGATAGCTAGCAAACTTCACAAGACATATCCAGTAGGCCACAAAATTAAAACGGTAACGTTTTCAACTTTAAGAACTTTAAAGTAAGGTTTTCCTAGTAAGAACTTTTAATAATAATTTTTACAAAATAATTAAATTGATTTTCAAAAAAGACCAGTTATCATGTCTAATTCACACACAAGGGGGAATTACTAGTTTTCAACTACATTTCCCTCCTGGTGGCCTGTTGTTGTGCGCACGAGACCCACCTTCCTTTTGGCCCATTTACTCCCCCATGGGAGCTTGAGTTCATATATACACTTGAACTTTCCCTCACCCATCCCATGTAGGACTTTATTTGACACACACTCTTCACTTTTCTTAACAATCACCCCACATATGTCAAATGAAGTACCATAGTTCTGAGTTGTACATATGGGCACAATTGTTGTATCTAGTGTCTTTCTGACTATAAACTAGGCCCAAACCAGTAACACTTTGCACACAAAGATGTTAGTGAAATCTGATTCTATGAACCAACAACTCTTAATGTGTACTAAAGTTGTTAAGAGTTAGATTATAACCCCACATTTCTGCTGTTGATTGACTGTTTTGCACATTATAATGGCCATGCGCATGCCTGGTTCATAACAAATGCTCTAGAGATCTTACCACGATCTCATAAGGGTGACCCTACTCCACATGCGCTAAGGTGATTTCATTTAAATATACCTACACTACATACCATCCTATAGAATTATGAAATCATTAAGAGCTTTTAAGGAGCCTAACTAAAATATTGTCAAGCACTTTTCCTACATACCATAGAAAGGGACTTGAAAAAAATTATTTATTGCTAGCAGAACTAACAGATGACTTGTTCTTACCTATTGAACCTTCTTCTTAGGATCACCAATCTCAAAGTTTGGGTTGCCATCATTGTTAATTTCTAACTGACTTTAGTCCTATTTCCCTCAATGTCTCAACTATTTGTTTCCTCCCTATGAGTTTTATTAACAGATCCGCTAGGTTCACTTCTGACTTCACAAAATCAATTAAGATCACCCCGTCTTTTAGTAGCTATCTCAAAACATTGTGTCTCAACTGAATATGTCTACTTTTACCATTAAATGTTTTATTTTTAGCTGTCGCTATTGTAGATTAACTATTACAATGTAATGATATTGATGATATAGGCTTGTCACCTGATGAGATATTTGTTAAGAAGTTTTTCAACCACTCAGCTTTAGTATCAGCCAATTCCATAGCAACTAGCTCAGAATTCCCTAAGGACTTGGCTATCATGCTTTGTTTGGCTGACTTCTATGTGACAGCACCACCTCCAAGTACAAAAATATAGCCACTAATGGATTTTGTGTCCTCTGAATCTGAGATCTAGTTGGCATTACTGCATCCTTCTAATACAGTGGAAAATCTATTGTATAGTATAACATAATTCATGGTACCTCTTACGTATCTTATTAGTCTTATCAAAGCCTCCCAATGTTTACTGCTTGGATAGTGAGTATATATGCTCAATCTACACACAACATAGGCTATATCTAGCCTAGTATAATTCATTAGATGCAATAGATTCCCAATAATCTGTGCCTATTTAGATCGAGCAGCTAGATCTCCTTTATGCTTTTTTAGATGCACACTAGCATCGTAAGGAGTGCCTAAAGGAGTTTCATCAAATTGTTTAAACTTTCTTAGAATTTTCTCAACATAATGTTCCTGAGAAAGTAAGATGCCATTCTCATCTCTTGTGATTTTAACACCTAAAATCACTTTTGCTTCACCTAGATCTTTTATATCTAAATTTGAAGCAAGAAAACCTTTTGTTTCAAGTATAACATTCATACTAGTACAAAAATAAGCATATCATTCACATATAAACAAATAATCACACAATCACTATTCACAACTTTAGTATAGACGCATCTTTCTACTTTAATAGTAGAGAAACTACCACTCATTGAAATTTGATCTAACTTTTGATGCTATTGTTTAGTTGGTCGTTTTAAACCATACTGAAAATTCACAAATTTACACACTTTGTTTTCTTGCCCAAAAATAACACACCCTTCAGGTTGTATCATATAAATCTCCTCTTCTATATCACCATTTAAAAATATTGTTTTAACATCTATTTGATGAAGAAAAAGCTTATGAATTGAAGCTAAGGTAATAAAAATTCTAACCAAAGAAATCCTCATCACAAGGAAAAAAGTATCAAAGCAGTCCATATTCTCTTATTGGGTAAAATCTTTGGCTCCAAGCTATGCTCTATATTTATCTATAAATTTGTCAAGAAAATATTTTTTTTCTAAAGACATATTTACACCCAATAGCTTTGTTCTTGGAAGCAAGTCTACCAAAAACCAAGTTTTATTTTTATTCAAAGAATCTATTTTAGCATTAATTGCTTCTTTCCAAAACTGAGCATCCACTGAAGAAATGGCTTCATAAAAATTTTTGGGATCATTTGGCACTAAAATGTATAGAAATCATCTCTAAAAGAAGTTTCTTTTCTTTGTCTTTTGCTTCTTTGTAAATTTTTAGTCAACTTTTCATTTAAATTTCCTTGAGGAGAGGAAGGAGAACTTTCAACTCTTTTAGAAACATCCTCAATTTTCAAAGGAAAAACGTTTTCAAAAAACTCTGCATCCTTACTCTCAATAATTGCATTTTGACCCAAGACTAGAAAACAGTAAGCAACACTTTTTTGTGCATAACCAATAACCAAATAATCAAAAGTTTTAGAAGCAAAAATTTATTTTCTTAAAATCAGTTAACAAAATTTGTAAGATACCCCATACTTTTAGATATTTGTTTTTTCTATGCGTATTCTATTTTGTATGAAATAGGAAAATATTAAAGCTTCTCCCCACGAATTTTTGGGCGCCCCAAAACTCATAAGTAAGGCATTCATCGTTTCTTTAAATTTCTATTTTTTTTCTTTTTGCAACTCCATTAGACTTGGGAGAATATGGAGGTGTTACTTCATGAATTATTCCCTTTCACAGAAATCATTTAATAATAAATGTTCTCCTTCTTTATCAGATATAACTCTTTTAATTTTCCTATTTAATTGGTTTTCTACCTCTCCCTTGTATAAGGTAAATTTCTCGAAAGCTTCATCTTTATTTCTTAATAAGTATACCTTAGTATATCTGAAAAAATCATCAATGAAAGTAATATAATATCTTTTACCACCTCTAGTTTTTGTTTATTTTAAATCTCCTAAGTCAGTATGGATTAAAGATAACAACTCGGTTTCCTTTTGTGTTGGAAAAATGTGATTTTTTAGTCGATTTGGTTTCAACACAAACTTCGCATTTACTAATATCATTAATTTTAGTTTTAGAAATTAATTTAAGGTGTTGTAACCTTTTTATGTATTTCCTATTAATATGCTTTAATCTAGCATGCCACATATCAAATGAATTAATCAAGTAAGTAGAAGAAGATGCATTATTATTCAAATCAACACTCAATATAAAGAGACTTCGATTACAATAACCCTTCTCTACAAGAACATTGTTCTTTGTCATGACACTTTAACCCTAGTGTTTCCCAAAAAAGCCACAGAAATTAAATTTGCTCTACTATCAGGAACATATAAACATCATTTAGCATGAGACTTCCCAGATGTGAGTTTCAATACCACTTATCGCTTTCCCTAAACTTTTGCAGTTTGGGAGTCAGCAAGATAAATCTGATCTTCTCCTTGTTCAAAGGAGGTCTGTATCTCTCTATTTGCACAAATATGCTTGGTAGCTCCTGAATCTACCACCCATCTTTTCACATCAGAGACAAGGAGGGCTTGAGAGAGCATTGTAGCAATAACTTCACTATTACTGCTGCCATCTCCTTCAACCAAATTTGCATTTGGCTTAGAAGGATTTTCATCCTTTTGAAAACATTCTTTAGCTCTCTTCCTGTATTGTGACACATGATGCCCTCGTTTACCACACACAAAACAATTTTCCTTCTTCTTAAACTTAGGATTAGAATCCTTAGATTTGTAATTAGACTTGTTGTTTTTCTAATTCTTAGAATTAGGATCATACCTCTTGTTGCGTAATTTTGTTTCCACCAAATTTGCTTTGGCGGCCATCTCTTTCTCTTTTGCTGTTTGAATTGTCCCCTGATTTGTATCTTTAATAATGATATGAGTGATCTAATCAGTAAGTGATAATTATTTCTACTTTTGTTTTAGTTGTTATTTGTAGTCGCTTCATGAATTTGGCAATTTCTCAATCAAGATCCCAGCAATGGACAGTGGAGCAAGGCATCCTCAGTGTCTTCTCCTTGATCTTTTCAACCCAAAGTTCTTCTAGAAGGGTGTGATATTGATTGATTTGGAGTTTGATGTCTTTTTCATTAGTCATTTCCCATCTGTAGAAGTTGCCAATCATGAATTTCTATTTCCCGACATCCTCGGTAGTATACTTAAGGACCAACGGCCCCTATATCTTGTTTGCCTCTTTCTAGACACTATAAATATTGAACAAATCATTAGAAAAGTACTGATAAAGGCATGTCTACATACTTTGTTGGCATCTTGCCAAAGATCCTTTTAGGCTTGGTCAACATCCTGAGTAGGTTCAGATTTAGGAAGCATATTGACAACTCCATGCATATTCAAAACAGTATAGATTTGCTCCTGCCACTACTTGAAGTTCTTCCCATAAAACAATTCTATATTGGGTGTATTTGGAAATGGTCTGGGAAGAGGCACCGCAGTCGAGACGTTCATGGGAATAGTAATGAGCATGTCACTGTTTTCGATCATGATGCATAATATCTCTTAAGATCGTTTGTGGCAATACAAAAATTTAATAGTTTGAGTCACGTCACAAGAACACTGTCCTTAAGAGATATTCCACAACCCCTCCGCAACTAAGTAAGTGGCGCTCACTAGGATTAAATGAACCCTTCTTGTAGGAAAGCAAGGTGAGAGAACAATGAAAGAAAAACAACACAGGAGGGTAAGAACACAAGAGAAGGAGGGAGGCAATAGCACACACTTCATACTCCCTTATAATGCCTTTATATAGACATGAGTAGTTACACAAAGCCAGAAACATGCCCCTCTGTTCCTCCAAATAGACACAATGGAAATGGTGTTCATTTTTGTTGGAGACGGAATGTCCTGAATGTTAGGTGCCAATGTTTAATAGCGAGTGAACTTTGCAAGATGTGTTCGGTAGGCCACAAAATTAAAATGGCATTGTTTTCAACTTTAAGAACTCTAAAATAAGGTTTTCTTGGAAAGAGCTTTTAATAATAATTTTTGCAACTGTGTCTAATTCACACGCAGGGGGAAAATATTTAGTTTTCAACTACATTTCCCACCAGGTGGGTTGTTGTTGTGCATGCGAGGCCCACCTTCCTCTTGGCCCATTTACTTCCTTATGGGAGCTTGAGTTCATATATACAGTTGAACTTTCTCTTACCCATCCCATGTGGGACTTTATTTGACACACACTCTTCACTTTTCTCAACAAAAATATGATCCTGTCGTGAATTCTATCATTGGCTTCATGAAGAGTATGTTACGAAGTGGTTTAAGCTAGTATTCAATGTGTGGGCTTGGTGAAATATAATGATATAAGGCGAGAAAGCCCCAACAAAAAAAAGGTTGATTTAAATATTTTCAATGTTTTTTAATTCAAATTGATTGTTTGTTAGGTTATATTGTTTTTGCACTTTGGGTACAAGTACACCCTTAATTGGGCCAAATTATTTGATTAGGGAATAGAGAATCTCCTTGATCAAACAAATCCTAGTTAAGTAGGGAAGTAAATCGCCATTAACTCTTAAGAGAAAATTATGGGACAAGGAAAGTGACTAATTAGGAAATCAATCAGGAATTAATGTCCTCATTGTGAATTGAAGAGAAATCAACTAGCCATTAAATCTTGATTATGAATTAAAAAACTATCAAAAAATTAGCTTGCAATAAATAGGAGAGATTACACCTTCTAAACTATGGTTACCCTCACCCAGTAAATAGAAGGTGCCTTTCCCTTTTTCTCGTGACCCCAATTGTTAAGCTTTCCAGTTATCTCTTCTCTTTCATTTTTTGGTGCATCTGGTTTACCATTCTTACCTAGACTCTTGTAGTCTAAGTATTGTTACACTATTCCTTTGTACTTGTCTTTCATTATTCTACATTGGCAATAGAGTTGTCACTTTCTCATGGCTGTGTCATTTTTTGCACGTGTTCATTCTATTTTTTTTACTGTCAATTTGAAGTATTTGTTATATATTTGTTTTGTTAGTTGCCTCACATACTATTTTGATTGAAAAAGAGAAGTTTTTTTTCCTTGAACAAGTTCCTCTCTCTCATATAAAATATTTTTTTATGTGAATATATTACCTGTATTTGCTTGAAACATGCTCTTCGATTTCCTTTGAAATTTCTTTTATTTTATTGAACTTGAGACTTACTAGTATTGCCACTCAAAAGTTTAGATTCATTTAAAGTTTCTGTTGATGCACACCTTATCTCCTTTGTTTATATTATTTATTTTCCACTTCGATTGTGTGTGACTTCTAGTTCATGATAATGGTAAGTTCTTAACATTCTAACCCTCTGTTTGGATGAGAAGAAAAGTTAAGAGGAAAAAAAATGAGAGGAGAGAAAATGGAAAGAAGAGAAAATTAGAGAGAAAATATTATCACCTCTCATGTTTGGATGGATAAGAGAAAACAGAAAGGAAAGAAAATGAGTAAATATATAAATAACTAAAGTGCCCTTTCTGTTATATCAAAATATATCTTGATTAAAATCAAATTAAATATCATAATGAAAAATCATATTTACATTAACATAATCATATAATTTAAAATCAAATTATTTGATAAAGATATATTATCATGTTATTATATTTTAATGTCAAATAATTTTGCAAAAAAAAAAAAATTTTGTGTAATGTAATGCTAAAAAAAAAAAAACCAAAACAACAACTCTATTTGTTTTTCCATTTAGTTCATTTTAGAAGGATTTTTGTAATTTTAGTTATTTTGTTTTTCAATCAAGCAAACATAGAAGAAAGACTTGATAATAATAAATAAAGTGAAAAGATGAAAAAAAATAAATAAGTATTATTTTTCTTAAAAAACATATGTAAGAGTAGAGAGGAAAAATATGTTTTCTTCTCATTTTCTCTTCATATATAAAGAAAAAAGTAGGGAGGAAAATGGGCTATGGGCCATCTCATTTTCTCCCCAACTTTTCTTTCCTCATCCAAACAGAGGAAAAACCACTTCGCCTCCTATTTTTCTTCCTAGTTTTCCTTCTTCCCTCATTTTCTCTCCATCCAAACATGGCATAAAAGTTGAAGGGGGTAATAATAGAAGATTGTTTTCCAACAATACTCCCACGATTTTTCCTTTCAATAAATATGGTTTCAAAAGGAAAAATAAGTTTTTTGAACTTGAAATTAAAACCTTTTTCTTTAACATTTTACAAAGAAAAAAAATGGCACCCATTTATGTTTTTAAAACCACGACATTGCTAATCTTGGGGCTAAGATCTAGGTCATAAAAAATGAGCCTCTTAGTTTGAATTAAGGGCTTGAATGCTAGATCGTGGAAAAAACGAGAAAAGATTGCAGGTGACAACAATATGTGTAAGTTTAACAATAACAATAACGATAACATTAACATTAACATTAACAGTAACATTAACAATAAATAATCATAATTAGGTTATTAAAATAATAAAATAATGATAAATTCAAATATCTTAGAAATAATAATAATAATTGAAAAATTAAGTAGATATTGCTGCATCAAATTTATCTAGCTTTCTTAGTTTATCCAAATTAGTTAAATAATTTTTAAATTAAGGTCAGATAAATACGATTATGTGGAGATTAATTTTGCTGTCATATGTAGAGACAAATAAATATAAGTACATTGTGGATTTTTTGGGAAACTCTTAAAATAATTACTTTTGTGCTAGGCAAAATAGAATTATTTTACATGTTTGTTTGTTTAAGCTAATCCAACCTTTTTCTCACAAATAAAAATCAATTTAAATCAAGGCTTTCACGTCAGAAGAATAAAGATACCAAGTGAGGTAAAAATGAGTTGAGTTTAAGAATAAGGGTAAAATATCCTTACATGTTAAATACCATCAACTAAATTATTAATAATAAAAAATTTAGGGATTTGGTCTTTAGACATATTTTTTTTTTGTCGATGAAATGTAGAAATAAGGAAAGATTCGTACACAAAGAAATTTAAAAATAGTAAATACTAAAAAGACACTTAAATGTTGGTAATGACATAAAGGGAAGGACAACATAAATAGAATTGGATGTTGGGCTTGGATCCGCCCTTGATGAGCCGGACTATTTGACTAGATATTAAAAGAATATACTGATCAAATACCTAAGCAAGATTATGATATGTTTGACTTGGTCAAGCATCCTGAATCAAATCTAATCAGTTACAATATAAATTTAATTAATTTATATTGTATATAAATTTAATTAATTTATATTGTATAAATATATATTAAGTATATATATTTACAATTAATTGTGATTGATTCTAGATTTGAATTCAAATATCATGATATTATGAGATAAAAATATATTTATATATCCTAACTCAGATTTAACTTGATGTGCTCAGTGGATATTTTGGCTTCCCAAAATACCCTTGACAAAAACTATAAATAGAGGCCTTCACCCATCTGTTCAACTCACTCTAGTAATTGAGCTTTCCTACTATTTCTCTCTCTCTCTCTCTCTCTCATTCTTTCTTGCAAAGAGGTACTTTGCTGTGCACTCAAAGCTTAGACTTTATAGTCTAGCTTATAGCGTGAGCTTAGAGGATCCGACCCGGTACGTTTCCTTGTCAATTCTTTATTTATTCTGACATTGGCATCAGAGCCCTACTGATCTTAAGGCTTTATGAATATATTTGTATGTATATATTTGTATGTATTGTATGTATATCGAGCATCAATTTTTTTTTCCGAATATTGATATACTTGTGAATTAAATTTGAAAATACACTCTGACTATATATTTGAAGCATGAAAATGCTCTTTGTAATGCTGTAAGAATAAAAAACATGACAAAAGCTCATTTTCCACAAGCTCCGCCGTTAGTAGTGAATAACTAGATTTTGGGTATTTAAAAATGATTTTTTTTTAAAGAAAATAAACCCATAGGATTGTAGAACACCAAAATACGAGTTCATAAACACCTAAAACGCATAAAACAGAGCTCGGAGGTGGAAGTTATAGAGCTTTGAAGTTGGCGGGTCACGATAGACCCGCTAGAGCTCTAGCCAAGTACGGGTCAACCCGACTGGAGGTCAAGCATGACCTCTACAGCCCAAAACGACATCGTTTTGGGCTGCAGTGAAATGTAGCATTCTGGGTCAACTCGACCCGAATCCTCCATGGAGACGGGTCGATAGACTGACTTGACCCAAAAAAATTTTTTGAAAATTTTTGAATAAGTATTTTTAAAAAAAAATTTCCGGAGATGCACCATATAGGGGCATGGGGCCTACCCAGGGCTCCTTAGGTCACAAAAAGCACTTATTTATCCATACGACGAGCCTAAGAGTGGGTGATCCTCTCATCCTTTAAAATTTTTTTAAATTTTTTTAGGAAGGTTTCTTGGGTGCGTGGAGGCCTCTTTTTGGACCTTATTGGGCCTAAAATATTCCTAAAAGCATGAGCTACAAATTGATATATTATGTGCTTATTTTTTATGACTTTTTGGGTATGAAAAATAGTAAATACATTTATTTATTTTTATTTTTCCCCTTTTAACTTAAACTTTATTTTTCTTTGAGTTTAGAAAAATGACAATCTCAAATTCTAACCACTCTTTCGAAATATATCCAAGTTATTCTCATCTTTCCGATGCTCCAAAGTCTTCAAATAATTATGCTGAAGGAAGTACTAATAAAAGAAAAACGCCCCAATCACGAGTGAGCTCTAATATACTTGAGGGGAGCAGTGTTAAAAGGAAATATGTTCCTGACCAACAAGAGGAAGACGTTTGTAGACCTAAGGACATAAATCTAATTGAACAAATAGTAGAAAAGCATGATGCTGAGTACAAGCATAAAAAATGTCTATCTTCAAAATTAAGCTATTATGCTAAGCAAATTACTAATGAGCAAGACACACTCTTTTCTCAAACATTGTAATCCAATATAGAGAGGACTTGGCAAGGAGAGGACACATATTTAGCGAAGGATTTTTCAAACAAAGTCTTTGTAGATGTGAGAATTATGTTAAAGAGAGTTTAAGAGAACTCATGATAAAATACATCATGAACGAATGAGTTTTATTCGTGTTTATTTTTCCTTTTTTCATTTTATGTTTACTCTTTGAGACTTTATTTTTGGGTTATCCAAATCTTTGTAAACATTTATGCTTCGTTAATAAAATTATTATTATTATAAATGCTTTATTTGATTTGGAGTTTCATGAGGAAAGCTCAAATAGGGGATATATTCAAGGAAAGTCAAAGATAAGAAAGGTAAGAGGCAAACCAGGACTGATAGGATGGGAGCCAACCTAGTTATTTCCTGATCATGAAAATGGCAAGACTCTCACCCGGACGATCTATGACCTACTTGAAAAACATGTATGTTGCATACCATACTAAAATGCATTATTGTCTCTATGATGTCACAATGTCTCAAAGAGGAATCAAGTCCATCATAGCTGACCTCATAGAAAGTGACAAGCTGAACGGAGACAATTACAGCATGTGGAGTCGTAAGATATCACATGTCCTCA
This sequence comes from Neltuma alba, assembly GCF_004799145.2. NCBI lineage: Eukaryota > Viridiplantae > Streptophyta > Magnoliopsida > Fabales > Fabaceae > Neltuma > Neltuma alba. Next base: position 75,878 of record NW_021632755.1, on the reverse strand, counting down.
AAGAACAAGAAGTCACTGATGTATTGACAACTTTTCTTCCAGAACCTAAGACGAATGCATCATGAAGGGACCAGGACAGCTATGCGATCTGAAAAAGAAGGGACACCATCACCAGAATTACCATGTTAAGTGCCATGATTGACGATGTGTTGGTACAATTTGAAACATATCCTTCTACCTCTGCCATGTGGGCGGCACTGAAATCTGAATTTGACAATACCTCTGCTACAAGGCTTAGGAGACTCACCATCAAACTTGACAATTTCAAGCTAGGTCCTAACACTCCTATAAGGCATCACCAAAGGACAATACAGAACTTGATCAGGGAGCTTAAGGAAGCTGGAGGTGCCTTATCTGATGAGTAACAGATTCAAGCTATCATGAGATCTCTCCCAGCCAGTTGGGACACCATGAAGCATACTATTACTCATAACAAGAGTATAAAAACCTTTACTGATGTAGCTCGCCACCTCCAACTAGAGGATGATCGAGTAAAGATTGTGAAATCTGTCAGTAAGGCATATGTAACTGAAGGAAAGGGAGGGTCATCCTCCCAAAACTAGTCCAAGAGAAGTAAAGGCTCTCAAAATAAGAAAGGTGGCCCTAAAGTGAAGAAGGGAAAGAATTCCTTCAAGAAAGGCAAGAAATCTATAAAGAAGTGGAACATAGCAACCATCAAATGCTATGCTTGCCAACAGAAGGGGCATTATGCCAAGGACTGCCGTAAGCAGAAAAAGGTATTAGATTTAGATTTGATACATTTCTCTTATGTTTCCAGTGTTACATTTATTACTGAAACTAATCCTGTTTGGGTTATAGACTCAGAGGCCACAGACCACGTGAGCAAGGATTGTGGCAACTTCATAAAATTTCATCGATTACCAGCAAGAAGCAGATGGCTTTATGTTGGGAACAATACGAGAGTAGAAGTCAAAGGGATCGACACTTGTGAGCTGACCCTACATGGAGGAAAACCCCTAGTCCTGAAAAATATCCTGTACGCTCCAAAAATCTGACGAAATCTTGTGTTTGTTATTTCCTTAGTTAAATTTCATTTCAATGTCTTTTTTCATGATTTCACAGTAGACATTTCGTATGGGACTAATTTTTCAGTTTCTGGTAATGTTTTGGATGGTTTCTTTATTTTTAGAGAATTTCAATGACAATTTTTTTAGTTGTTGCTATGCACTTTCTTCCGATGTCAATTACGATATATGGCACGCTAATTAGGACATATTGGTAAGAACACATGACTAAACTGGCAAAAGAGGTCTGCTAGGAAACGTGTCCAAAAAGAAAATGTCCTTGTGTGAACATTGCCTGCTGGTAAGAGCATAAGAAAGCCTTTTGAAAAGGCAACCAGGGCTAACCCCCTTCTTGATCAATGAGTGTAAGGACACGTCACGGAGCATGGTATTTTATTACCTTCATCAATGATTCTTCTCGATGTGGCTATACTTACCTGATTTTCCATAAATCTAAGGCATTAGAGTGCTTTAGAAAATATCTCAATCTAATAGAAAATTAGCTAGGTTCAAGAATCAAAGCCTTAAGAGCTAATCGAGGTCAAGAATACCTCTCTAATCAGTTCAAGAAGCTCTGTGAAGAAAGGGGTATTGTTAGGCAGCTAACAATCCTTGGCACTCCTTAACAAAATGGAGTTGTTGAAAGGAGAAACATAACTCTTCTCGACATGGTCAGATCAATGATGGCACAAGCTGAGCTTTCAACCTCATATTGGAGAAATGCTCTTTTAACTGCCATATTCATACTTAACCAAATGCCTTCTAAATCACCATGACCCCTACGAATCATGGACAAACCGCAAACCAGATCTAAGCATCCTAAGACCATGGGGTTAAGGCCTGCATTCATGATTCTTCCCATAACTATGACAAGCTAGAACCGAGGGGAAAAAAGTGTATCTTCATAAGATACTCTAAGAACTCTAAGGGATATGTCTTCATTGGTGAAAATAATGATGGCTTAGTGACTGAGATAGAGTCAAGGGACATAACATTCATAGAAACCAAATTTCCTAGCAGAGGGAGTATTGATCGAACAAGCAGTCTTTATGAAAACAATAGCAATGAGGTACAACAAAGTGTTCCTCAGTCTACTGATCCAAGTGGGAGGGTTGAACTATTTTCGCAATAAGGTCTAACTCAACCATAGGAAGAAAGTCCTGCAGTAACCCCACTTAGGAGAAGTAACAGAGACAAAACTCCTAGGAGACGCTTCTCAGTTGAAGGAGCAACCTTTATCATTAGCCCAGAAAACGATAAAGAAGACCTTGTAAGTATCAAAAAAGAACTAACAAGGCCTGTTAAGGAAAAATGGCAAAATGCCTTACAAGAGGAAATGGATTCCATTGAGTCCAACCAACTATGGGAATCAGTTGATCTACCACATAGCCGAAAAGCAATAGGGAGCAAGTGGGTTCTCAAATACAAACATAAGGCTGATGGATCAATTGATAAACCCAAAGCAAGGTTAGTTGCCAAAGGGTATACACAACGGGAAGGAGTGGATTACGGAGACACTTTCTCACCCAATGTTTCAACTCGATACGATTGATACTGCTCTAGTAGCAAGTTTAGACTTAGAGTTACATCAGATGGATGTAAAAACCACCTTCTTGAATAGAGAACTATATGAAGAAACCAATATGAAACAGCCTAGGGGCTTCATACAGAAAGGGAATGAGCAAAAGATTTATAAACTCTTAAGATCCATTTATGGACTCAAGCAATCATCTAGGCAGTGGTATTTAAAGTTCCACAAAGCTATAAGCTCCTTTAACTTTGAAATGATTGAGGAAGATCACTATGTTTATATCAAGTGGTTTGGAGACAACTTTGTCATTCTATCCCTTTATATCGATGACATACTCCTAGCTGGTACCAATCTTAAGCTAATAAAGATGATCAAAGAGTGGTTATCCTTGAACTTTGAGATGAAAGACATACAAGAAGCAGAATATATCTTAGGCGTTAAGATAAGAAGAGATCGTTCTAGAAAATTGTTGTCATTGTCACAAAAGGCATACATAGCAAAGATTCTTGAGCGATTCAATATGAGAGACTATAAGTCTATGGATACCCCTGTGGTTAAGGGACATAACATAAGCGAGGAAATACGCCCTATAAAATAATACGATGTAGAACGCATGAAGAGACTCCTATACTCGAGTGCCATTGTCAGCCTAATGTACGTTATGTTATGTAACAAGCCGGATATATGCTTCGCAGTTAGACTTATGAGTAGATTCCAATCCAATCCAGGACTAAAACACTGGGAAGCCATAAAGAGAATAATGAGATGTCTAAAAGGAATCATGGACTATGAGTTGTGCTATTAATGAAACAGCCTTCGTGCGGAGGGTTATTTTGATGCTAATTGGGCAGAAGACCTGGACAAGTGACACTCCATGTCAAGTTATGCTTTCTTAATAAACAATGGAGCAATCTCCTGGAGCAACAAGAAACAAACGTGTGTGTTTCTTTCATCCATGGAAGCAGAATACGTAGTATGTTCTGTAGCTGTCCAAGAAGTTATATGACTCAAAAGATTCTTAGTACGATTAGGAATCCATGGTGGTAGTGAGGGACCCACTCTAATTCACTGTGATAGTCAAGCGGCAATAGCCTATACAAAGGACCCGAAATACCACAATCACACTAAGCATATGGATATAAAATATCACTTTGTAAGGGACATGATCACTAAGAAACAAGTGACAGTTCAATACTTGTCCACTCATAAGATGTTTGCAGATCCCCTAACCAAGCTTATAGCTAGAGATCCTTTCGTCAAGCATGTAAAGGCCTTGGGCATGCGTAAATCATGATGTACTAAACTCTTTTTTTTCTTTTTGATCCTTTTTCTTGTTCAATTACGCAAGCACAAGGCATGTTGTACTGAACTTTTTCATTTCCTCTTACTTAGTAATTCAATGCATTTTATCTAATTCAAAGAAATTTTCTTGTGTATATGTAACATCCTAAGTCTTATCGGGTTTTAATAGCCTCTTTCGGTTGATTTTGAGGATAGATTAGTAATTTAATCTTGATATTGGTGTTTGGGTTGGATTTGAGGTATGTTGGAGGAATAGGTGAACGTACCCCTCTCAGGGTATGTTCGCCGCGGCGAAGTTTACTTCGCCGCAGCGCACCGAGAGTTCCAAGTAGGCCTTGTGTTTCGAGCAGGTTTGGCCGCGACGAAGTCTTGGGGACGCCGCGACGAAATTGTTCAGGTGAGCGAGGCTTCCCTTTCGGGAAGGTTTCACCGTGGCGAAGGTGAGGCATGCCGCGGCGAAGTCAGGTTTCCAAGTGAGTAATCCCTCTCGGGATTAGTTCGTCGCGGCGAAGGGTGCCGAATCTATATAATCGCGGGAGAGTCGTGGGGTGCGAAAATTAGAAAATCTGAAGGAGGAGAGAGGAGCTTTGCTAGGGTTTCGAATTTCTGGCTTGGAGGAGACATTTCTAAGGATCCATTACCTCAAGTAAGTGATTTTAACCTCTAATCTACTTTCTTTCTTGGAATTTCTGAGGATTTTTGGTGGAACCCTAGGATTTTCTAAGTTGTGATGGAACTGAGGTTTTTGACCGATTGTTTTGAGTTTAATTGATTGCTTTGGGTTAGTTTAAGTATTTAATCGGTGTAGTTTTCTTGGATTTAAAGAATCTTGAATTTTTGGAGTTAGGGTTTATGGAAATAGGTGATTTGGGGTTAAGGATGATAATGTAGAGATTGATTTTGAGTTTTATGAATTGGGTTATGTTAAGGAGGGTTAAATTGGATGTTTAATCGGTTTAGATTTGTTGTTGGAACCTTAATTGCTCAAATGGGATGTTTGGGTGTAGAATTCCTATAGTGGGTCCTTGAGGTTATGAATTTTAATTGATGTTTGGAAATGAATTAAGGTTTTAATGGATTGGTATGACCATGGAGTGTTGCCTTGATAGTTATACCCTTTGAGTTGGGTAGAGTGTTGATGGGAGATAGGAATTTTGTGTCCCCAAGTGTTGTTTTGGCCACATTATTAGTTTGAAAGCTAATACATGATGGTTGTGTGTTTATGTGCTTGTGTAGACCGGTTGTGGGTCTTGGTGGTGCACGGGGCCACATCGTTGGTTTGTTGTTCCTTGCTCAGGCGAGAGGTAACCACTTTCCAATCCTTAGTACTTGCTTCTGTGGTATTCTGAGTAGATTTATGTTTTGTGCTCCGAGTAACAGTTATATTCAAAGTGTATGTTGTATATATAGAAAGGAAAACCATCTTGTGGGGTTTCGACTGATGATGAATGAATTTTGAAATTGTGAAGGATAAGCCATTGAATGAAGTTACTTATGAATGAAGTTACTTATGAAGTGTTCAATTACTATTTGATTGTGGTTTGAGCATGATGTATGATTTGGGAATTGGTGAGAGTTTTTGATAGTTACTACCACGTGGTAAGGCCTCCATTAATGCATGATGGTTGGCTTAGTACGTCCCCCATAGTGAGGGATAGGCCTTTTTGGGCTCCTTACGTCCCCCATAGTGAGGGATAGGCCGGCTTCGACTCTTGAAAATCCCCCAAAGTGAGGGATATGGTTGATGGGATTGCATCATTTCACTCGCATGAATTGTTGTGGCTATCTTGTTAGCATATTATTTGTGAACTACCCCACTTGACACCTCACGAGCACCTATTTAGTAGTACCTAGTATTGGAAAGGTTGGTTACTGAGACTTTGTCTCACCCCGTGGTTTACAATGTTTTCAGGTGAAGGTTCCGGGCGTGGGCCATCAGGAAGAGACGCAGAGGCTTGAGCTTGGTTAGCTTTAGGCCTCTAGCATTTGTATATGTATGGCTAGTATATATTGCCACATTTAGGACTGCTTTTGAAATATTTGATTACCCGGCCTTGTTGTAAACTAGAGAGAATGTATCTCCTTATTTTGGTTGGCCGGAGGCCATTGTTAGTGTCTTATGAAACTCTGGATTATTTTGTTGGGAATCTTTTAGATGGGCTGATGTGATGTGTTTTGTTACCCGGGCCGGAGGCTCGGAGGCCCAGTAGATGTAAATGAATGATTTCAGTTGCATGCAACGGATTACGGGTTGACCCGAGTTTGAAAGTCAATTTCTAAAAGTATGAAATTTTCCTTCTACTATGGTAGCTCATTTTAAACAACTTTCCTTTTCTACCATAGTAGTGGTTTTATGACGAGTTATAATGTTTTTAAGGTTAAGGGTCTTACAGTATACATTTGTGTACTTATACATGTATAGGCATGAGGTATGCAACACGAATATGTTGTACAGGTTACAAGGTTGGCTCACTCACACGAGCAATCGCCTCACTATGTTCTCATAGGACATAGAAAGTTTGACAGCAGGTGGTCACCATAAGACGATAGAGAAGAATCACTGCACAAGTGTCACCTTAGGTAAACTAAAATGAGACCCATAAAAGTCTGGGTCGAATAATGGATAATGTGTAATCCATGAGACCTATAGCCAGACAAGAAACTCTTCACTTGTAAGACGTCATATATAGTTGTGATAGAAGAGCTCCTCATTCAAATGTTGAAGTACATATGGAACTTAAGTTTGTACGGTGCTACTAAAAACCAAAAGCGACATACTCCACTTAGAGGAGCAAGCACCATAGCATGCAATTCATACTACATGAGCTTATTCAAATCTGCAACATGAGAAGTAGATGGAATATCCCTAATCCCTCATGGTGTGAGTCCCAGAAAGGAAATAAACCTTTCATGATGCCCTTAAGACTTAGACAGCATCACAAAGGTTTGGCTTAGTGACAACTACTCTAGCCTAAACCCCACAATCAAGAATGATACGATCTAATGGGTTAAGATTGGGAAAGCAACTATACCAGATGTAAGTAATAAATAGTCAGAAGGGAGATTTATCCTGAAGTACACATCTATATTGGTGTATGTGACATGTCCCTTGTAGGTTGAATATAACAACTAAGCAAGTGTAGATATCATGCATATAGGAAGGCAATCTAAGTAAACAAAATAACTCAAGAGGGATTAGATATGCTATAAGTAAAGTGTATGGATAAATGAGGGCATTCAAGGCAACAAGCATACAATTTATAGGTACGCCAAGGGTGTTCTTGTGCACTGATCATGTATAAAGGACTCCTAGTGCACAAGCACCCAAATCAATGATGTTATGCCCACACAATCATGGCAGACACCTAGTATAAAGCAATGAAAGATGTAGCTATCGCACGATGGATAGCCTGTTAAGCGTGAGTGAGAGATGTTAGATTTTAGGCTTGGATTCGCCCTTGATGGGCCAGACTATTTGATTGGATATTAAGAGAATATACTGGTCAAATATCCAAGCAAGATTATAATATGTTTAAATCAGTCAAACATGCTGGATCAAATCCAATCAGTTACGATATAAATTTAATTAATTTATATTATATATAAATTTAATTAATTTATATTGTATAAATATATATTAAGTATATATATTTAGAATTAATTGTGATTGATTCTGGATTTGAATTCAAATATTATGATATTATGAGATAAAGATATATTTATATATCCTAACTCATATTTAACCTAATAGGCTCAGTGGATATTTTGGCTTCCCAAAATACCCCTGACAAAAACTATAAATAAAGGCCTTTACCCATCAGTTCAACCCACTCCAGTAGTTAAGCTTTGCTACTATCTCTCTCTCTCTCTCTTATTCTTGCCAAGAGGTGCTCTGCTGTGCACTCAAAGCTTAGACTTTTATATTCTAGCTTATAAGCGTGAGCTGGGAGGATCCGACCGACCCAACCCGAGATTTGACCCGATACGTTTCCTTGTCAATTCCCTATTTATTCTGACAAATAGGTATTGCGAAATTGAAGCGAAATGACATAAATGTCATTCTGACAATAGGCTTACAGTTTGGAATGCTTAGTTCTCCATACTTCTATTGCTATTACAACTTTGTAATACATTTTACTAATCTGGGAATAAATATTTATCTTAGTATTTAGGAAATGCATAATTCCTAAATTTAAGGTTATATAGTAACTTCACAATTCATTTTACAAATTTTGGAATAAAGATTAAGGGCTTGTTTGGATTGACTTATAAGTAGTTTTTCAAACGTGATTTACGGAATACGAGGTAAGTATGTGAGGAGAGTTTTGTCTCGGCTTACGTGAACTTGCTTAAAAGCCCGTTTTGAACGGAGCTCCAAACAAGCCCTAAGAAGTCACATTGGAAAACAAAGTACTTAGCAAAATGGGATAAACTTGTTTTTAGAAAATGTGACTTGGCAATCTCTATTCCACGATTGATAAAACAAACTGCAAAGTTGTTATTACTTGAACAAAAAAGTTTATCTCATTTTGCCAAGTGTTTTCTTAGAAAATATGATTTGTTAATTTCTCTTTTAAAATTGGTAAAATAAGTTGTGAAGTTGTTATTAGTGCTTCAATTATAGGAATTATGCATTTCATGAACAAATGAGTTTATCCCATCTGGTCAAGTGTTTTGTTAGAAAACACGACTTGTTAATTTGGAAAAGGTAACAATTTTGTAGTAATATGCTAAAATAATGTCAAATTAAAATATAATTTACTACTTATAAACATGATTTTGAAGCCAAACCAGTCTAGCTGGTAGACGTTCAATGTAGCAACTTGGTTCGCAAATTTAGACCATATAGATGGTTGGTTCATATTGAGCCGGTCAAAACTGGACGTTGAGTCAGAACCTGCTGTTATGCCAGACCCCGGGCAGGTTTAAGAAAACGATATGGGTGGAATTTTCTTCCTTCTTTTTCAAAATTACGATGAGACAGAGAAAAAAAAATGAGAGAAAGCCAACAGCTATGCAAAAACAACGATAAATCAAGTTAAAAACAAATAGAAAGATTTAGAAAAAGGGCCTATTTACCTTTTCTTCTTAAGCAATAGTGATAAATGAAAGAGAATGAATAAAAAATAGAGAAGGACAGCTAGAATGAGATGGATTGAAGATGATAATGGAGAAAAGAGAGTGAAAGTATAAGAATACTGAAACAAATTGAATATTTGTGAGTAGCTCATATGAAAAGATTTATTTATAGTTTTGGCTAAGGTACGTTGTATCTTTTCAAATCTTGAATAAGGTCATGAAAAATAAACCAAATGATTTATAAGTGTCAAACTTACTAATATCCTAACAAATTGCAATTATTAATAAAATAAACAATTCAAAAACTAGCATAATTAAACAAAAGATACTACAAAAAGACTTGTTGTGTTTTGATGTAGGTGTGTCAAAAAGAAAAAGTATCACTTCGGAAAAATCAACTCATCTAACATGTATGTGTGTGGGGGTTTGAGTTAGTAAAGTCTCACATCAGTTAGTTCTTAAAAAATTCAAGTGACCATTACCTATAAATAAGTAGTTTCTGAAGCTAGCCAAAATGCACCATGCTCTTGAGTTTTTGAGCTCTTCTTTCCCCTATCATTTAATCTTCTATTTATTTACATTTTTATATTTTTTGTTGTTGTTGTTTTCTTCACCCTACTATTTTTTTGTTATGTTATTATTAGAATCTTATGAGTTATTTAGTCACACAATGTTGTTGGTGGTGTTGACATTGTTGCCATTATTGCCAATGGTTCTACTGCAAATGTTGCTAATGGTTCTACAGCTTTTGAAGCCATCTTTAGATATGTCAAGGATCAAGGTATTCAATAGAAAGAATTTCAACCTGTGGTAGGAGTGCATTTACATTGTCATTGACATATATGGAATTATTGTTGTACTTACCCATTCTAAACTGCTCTTGGATGCTGATTAGGCTTAAAAGACGCTTAGACATATGCAAACAAGGTATGCAGGCATACCCTAATTAGTACTGTATCTAATGACCTCTTGATAGAGGAGCATGGTGTGATCAAGAGCAAGAGTAAGGAATCCAAACAAAGAAATCCAACATTCCAAAAGATCCATTACAAGGCATTGGAGGCCCAATGATAAGAGCAAGGACCAAAGCTATGAAGGAGGCCCTGAATTGTTTATTAAGAGAGCTAAAAGAGTTAAAGTCCATTTATTTGGAGGAAGCACATTTTTTTTGGTTGCCTAGAGTATCTTCCCACCCGAACAATGAGAGACTAATCTCTCGGGGTACTGTCAGGCGTTGTAGTAGGGACCCCTCCCAACAGTGTTTGTTCTATACACACCGCCCCAAGGATTAAAGAGAGCTAAAAGAATTAAAGCCCATTTATTTGGAGGAAGAACATTTTAGTGAGCCTAAAAGGAGTCCAAAAATGGTGATCACATTGCTAGAAGCCCAACAAGATGATGTACAAGGCCCATGTGGGGTTCATATTGAAGAATTCACTTAAAATACCATGTGATAAGCATGTGCCTTGGACAAGAATGATAAGTGACGTCCAAGAACCTTGAAGAAGGATCAAGAAGGCATCATTATCAATTGATTATGATTTAAATTCTTTTTTTTGGCCAAAGATTATTCTGGAAGATTATGTTTTGATCTACTTTCCTATTTTTTAATAACAAACTTGTTCTTAAAGTTTAAGTTATTTTCTTTTATTTCTATGTAATAAATGGAGCCTCTTATAGTCAAATATTCATTAATGAGGCATTATCCTTAGCATTTATGTCTTAAGATGCTGATTTTAGAGTGTCCTATAGTTGCCTATATATAAGCTACGTTTTTTTGTAATTGGGGGCAGACTTAGATAAATGAGAATTGAGTTTATTTCTCTCCATTTGAGCTTTGCTTGCATCTTTATATTCTCGTGAGAATACTCGATAGTATCAAGGGATTGATCAACCTTGTGGTGTCTTCATGGCTAGGGTTGTAAGAAACAAGTTCTCTTAAGGTCCTACCTTGATCACCCATCTGATTCCTTGTGTTTGGTGTTACAAGAGGTAGGTTCTTTTGAGGTCTCATTCCATCCTATACTTGATTCTAGCTAGTCCATACGTCCCCTCATATCACCTCTTCGGTTTATAATGTATTTTCAAGGAAGCTAACAAGATATGAGAGTCATTGGCTCTTAAATAAATTGCTAAGGATGCCGATAAATAGAAGTTCATTAAAGGAAACTTTTATGGATGAGAGATGGTCTGAGATAAGGCTATCAAGCTCTAGATTTAGGAATACTACAAGCTCTTAGTAGAGCTTTTAGCTGAGAAAATTAATTTACAAGATGAGTTCATTGCTAAACCATTGATAGAAAAACGATTAGACACATGGAATGACTATAAACAACAATTAAAGCATAAACAAAAACAATTCTTGCTGTCAGACTTTATCATTCACATCATTATTGAAAATACTAACAGAAAAGTGATTTAAGCAACAAAAACTAAGGAAATTGCATCAAAATATTGTAGAGATAAAGCCACAAAATAAGAGGTATGAGTATAAAACCAAAAGACCTTATTACAAAGCCCAGGATGATAACCCTAAGTTAAAAAAAGAAAGGCAATTGTTTTGTTTATGGAAAGCCTGGTCATCATACAAGGCTAGAGGTTACAATCCTCCTAAGTTAAAAGCAAATTTAGTTGAAGGAGAAGATGATGAGATCATAGTTTAGCTATAGTGTTATCTCAAGACCTCATTAAAAGAGAAGAAAATAAACCTCATTTGAAGATGATTTTTACATTCATTTAATACAAGATGGACATTGAAATTTTTATAAAGTCACTCCCTCTCTATATGTACATCTTTGGATAAGTATAAAAGAGCAAAATAAATTATTAACTTGGCTCTAAGAGCAAAACCTATTAGTTGAAAATAGGCTTTTAGGGGGGAAAAACACTTGCCTAATAGGTCTATTGATAAGTACAAAGAAGCCTAGTAGCCAAAGGTTTAATACAAAAAGAAAATATTGATTATTTTGATACTTTTTCTGTAATATCCTTATTTTTATATCTAGAATTTAATTAAATTTATAAATAAATATATTTTAGTACTAAGGTAATAAAAATTTAGATATAGACAAATTATTATTATTATTATTTTTAATCATGTTTTTTGTGTGTGTGTGTAAATGTGTATATGTGGGTGATATTCTAGAAAAGTATAGCATGGTATAGAGGTCCCACATGGACTAATCACTAGAGTGAAGGAACTTAAGGAGCCTATATGTAGGAGGTAGTGGGTGGAGCTTGGACTGAGTAAAAAATTTCGGCACATATCTGAGGTAGTCTCAGAAAAGTGTTAGTTTTGAGTTTATTAATTGTTGGATCAGATTAAAATTTGGTCAACCCATTTGGGACATCCAAGTCGTCAATTTCAATAGTTGGATCATCAGTTCAATCTCTGAGTGACAAGTTATTAGGTACGTTTTTAACTTATTTTTTTAGATTTAGCAGATATAGTCCTGAATAGTAAATTAGCATTTTAAGTTTATTCACCGTTAGATTGAGCCATAATTTAGACGATAGTATCATGATAGATAGGAAATTAAATTCAACGGTTTGATCAATGGTTTAACTTTTGTAGCGAGAATAACCTAGCTCATATTAAATCTACTTATCTAAATCCTTCAAAGATAGAACATAAGTTATAAATTAGGGTTTTTCTATTTACGTCATGAATTTGATGATTATAATAATATAATCTAATAATTAAAGGATATTTAAGCAAGAAAAATTTAGAAATCAAGTCTAAATCATATCAAACCTTAGAAAAGGTCTTTTAGGCTAGAATTCTAAGTAAAAGTTGATATTTTTAGAGAAAGAGTTAAAGGTTAGGATTTTGTGAGTGGCCTAGTCTAATACTATAGAGATAACATTTTAATTTTGTTTGTAGATATAAACACTATTGTGCAGTTTTCGAGGTTGGACTTTAGTTGTATATGACTATTAATTAAGAGACCAGATAACTAAATTTCTATCTGTCACATGCTCTAGTATGAAGTTGGTGAGTGGTTTTATAACTAATTTTTAAATAAGTATATTATGTTTTGTGTGAATTATCTTGTGGGATGCTATTTTGAAAAAGACTGAAATTGTTTGTATTGTTAGAAATTAATGATTATGACTATGAGGAGTTATCCTGTAATTCAATTGATTATGCAAATAAATGTGTTATTTTGAACCTTGTGCATCTAGTTTAGTGGGAGAAGGATGGAGTTATTGAGATTTATATACTTGCCACATGGTATTGGCTTCTATACTCTATGGTTGGTTACTATTATTGTCCTGCTAGTTCTTCATGAGATCAACTGTGACACCCCCTAGTTCTTCTAGGGGGATCCATAGTCCACCGAGTGTTCTGTGGTCTTTGGCTAATCCATATCACTTGTGTGGTGAGCTTGTCGAAGTCGCTAGTCAAATAAAAAGAACTTAGCCCATGGGTCTAGTCGGTAGAAATAAAGAGGATATAAGAATGGGTTTGGGTTCAGGAATTGCATATGATATGGGATCTTGATTGATGTTTATATCTTTTAAATAAATGAAAAGTATGTTATCTCTTTTGAAATTATCAACTGCACGAGATTGGTGGAAATATTTGTTTTATATGGTCATTGTGAGTTTTACATGTAAATAAATGTCTATCGATTGTTATTAACTCTGTGTATCCTACCTGACACCTCTCTCGTCCATGCTAAAGTGTGTGATAGGTAGAGATTTAGTTACTGAGAGATTATCTTACTCCCATTGTTTTACCATTTTCAAGAAACAATATGTCAGTAGGACCTTCGGGGAAGACTCCTGAGGCTCAATAGCTGTAGCTGACAATATAGAGCTTCTGGACCTTATTTTATGCAATCTTTTTGTATATTGCCATGCATCAGGACTGCATTCATTTAGGACTTATCTTACCTTATACTTTTATGTTGTTTGTCTTAATGAATGTATTATACCTTCTATCTTTGGTTTATTTTGTCTGGACATTAGATTGGAGTCTTGGTAGTGGGCCTGAGGCCTTAAGTTGCATGTGATTGAATTATTGTGGATCCACGATGTGATAATGACAATTTGCACAAGTTTAGTTATTGTTAGTATTGACTGATATAGTTAAATCTGAACTACTATTGTAATTTATCATTCTGGGACGTGTTGTTTTATAGCCATGTTAGCTATGATTACAAATATAGGTTATTTCTTTTTCTAATCATGATAGCCTTAATTGAGGTCGAATACTTTTCTATCATGGTTAGCCCTTTATTGATGTGATTGCTTCTAAATAACCATGATAGGGTATGTGTACTAGTTTTATTTCTTTCTATCATGGTTAGTTCTAGTTAGTAAGTGGTGAAGTTACATTTTCCCCACTGGCTAGGATTTCTTCTATAATAGTTCTTATTACTTTAGCTTCAATTTATAACCTTTTTATTCACCAAATGAATGTTAAAACAATTTTTTAAATGGTAGTTTAGATGAAGAAATTTATATGGTACAACCTGAGAGGTGTGTTGTTCTTAGGTAAGAAAACAAATTTTGTGAACTTGTGAAATCTTTATATAGTTTTAAGCAAGCATCTAAATGGAATTAAGTCCAGAGATGACCATTTAAACCACCTTAGGTAGATATCTCTTACCCTTTGGAAGGAGAAATTTTACCTTAATCTACCAAAGTATTCCTTACTATGGAATTAAGTCGTCTTCCTAGGATTCATTATTTCTAGACAAGGTCTATCTATTAATCTTGTCAAGGATCAAGCCATCTAGGAGTAGCCTAAATCTTAATCGTTGTAAGAAGTGTGAAGCATTCATGGGTTATCATCCTTCTATTAGTGCTTTATATGGAATTTCAATACTATTATGTCCCTAATTACTAATTGTTTAAAGGATGACAAGTTTTGTTGGACCCCTACTATCTCGAAAGCTTTCTAAACCATTAAGAGCCATCACAATCCAGGAACAATGATGCAATTATCAGGGACACGCCCTACCACTGAGCTAATAGCCCATTGTGTAGGCCCCTAGCATGCCAAAAGTGAGAGAAGCCCCATCCCTCTCTTTCTTTTTTTATGTCCTAGTGTCGCCCCAGGTGGCAACATAGGGGTAAAAAAAAAAAGGGGATCCTATCAACTTGTTCCCACATAGGATATTAAGCTCATAAGCTTAGTCTTCACCGTTAAGAAACAAAAGAAGACTTCCATCTCCAAATTGAATTCAGACGTAGCTTGCTTATTTTTGGGTGTGAAGCAGTGTCAAACCAAAATACCCAACAAGCATTAGCTCTCTTTGAAAAGGAGGTGATCTAACCGCACCTATCAGTATGACAACCTTATTATGACTTCACTATAGTCTAATATTTACCCTTGTGCTCACATTACCCTATTTCAATAATGGCTTTGAACTTTCTTGTGATGCTTCAAGAGTGGGAATTGGAGGTGTATTTAGTCAAGATGGCCATTCAGTAGCTTTCTTAAGTCTGAAGGTTAATAATGTTAAGCACAAGCACTCCACATATGACAAGAAGTTCTATGACATAGTTCGTTATTTGGAGTACTAGAAGTATTTCCTCTTACCCTTGTAGTTTATCTTCTATTTAGACCAATAAACACTAAAGCTTCTCAACTCCCAACAGTACTTGAATGTCAAACATGCTACATGGGTTGAGTTCATTTAGAAATTCACCTTTATGGTTAAATGTTATCTAGGAGTAGAGAATAAGGTAGCTGATGTTTTTAGTAGACAAGTCCATCTCCTTAATACTATGAGGGTTGGTGCCATTGGTTTTGTAAGGTTAAGAGATGAATATGCAGTATGCCTAAATTTTGGACTCATCTATAGAGAGGTTTTGGATGATAACTGCCACAATCATGTGGATTTCTTAGTTAATAACAGCTACCTCTTTTAAGGGTCTAGGTTGTGTGTTCCTCATAGATCAATGCGTAATTTTCTCATATGGAAACTATATGTTGAAGGGGTAGTTGGACATTTCAGCATACAAAAGACCACGGCTAAGTGGAAGATAGGTTTTATTAGCCTTATCTTAAGCGCAATATTACTAGGACCCTTTCTCAATGCCTTACCTATTATACAATAAAGGCAAATAAGGGGAATACTGGCTAGTATATGCCCCTGCTGATCCTTAAAGCACCCTGGAAAGACATGAGTATGAACTTATGTTAGGGTTGCTTAAGACAGTATGAGAGCATGATTATGTTTTAGTTATAGTTGACAGTTTTTCAAAAATAGCTTACTTTGTAACTCGTAGCAAGACTACTGAAGCCTCCTACCTTGCTAAGTTGTTCTTTAGAGATCATGCGTCTTCTTGGTCTTCCTAGCATTATTGTTTTAGAGAGGGATGTTAAGTTAGTTAGCTACTTCTGGAAGACTCTTTATAAGCTCTTCAACACCTGACTGAAGTTTTCATTTACTTCTACCCTTAAATGGATGGTCAGACAGAGGTGACTAACTACAATTTAGGTGACCTCCTATGTAACTTGGTTGGAGAAAAGCTAGGTAATTAGGATTTGGTCTTGCCTATAACAGAGTTTTCTTATAATAAATTGATTACTTGATTCACTAGCATGAGCCTATTTCAAATTGTTTAGGGATTTAATCTTAAATACTCTGTTGACCTTGTACCTTTTCCCTTGTCTGCTCGCCTTTTTGTGTTTGCTAAAACCTTTGCTCGTTGCTTTCATGATGTTCATGCTGAGATTAGGGGTAAGTTAACATTAAGTGCCCATTTGGTTTAATGAATATGAGGGAATGAAATGAAATGTAATGATAAGGAAAGAAACGTAATGCAATGATAATTAAATAAGTTTGTTTGGTATGACATTAGAAAAGATAAATTTAAATTTAAATTTTATATTTAATTTAATAGTAATATAAATGAAAAAGACTAAAAGAACCCCATCCTATTCCTCTATAATCTTCATCTTCTTATTTACCATCACCATCTTTCTAATGTTCAACTTCTTCCCTATCATCACCCATCTTTCCTTCCTCTTCAGTCTTCATCATCATCACAAAGCTATGGAGAGAACTTAGTAGATGACAAGGGGAGCGATGGTGTGATGAATGATACCATTAATGGTGGGATGATCGATGTTAGAGAAAGTAGAGAAAGAGATCAAAAGGGTTGACAAAATAATAGGTTAAAGAAAAAGGGAGAAGGAGATTCATAGCTTCACCCCTATCCTCTCACATTGCAAATTTAGTTGATAACTTTTGCAACAGATCCGAGTTCCTTTCGATGGTCAGTAATGGTGAGATCACTAGATTTAATAAAGATGAGGTTGCTAGATCTTAAGAAGAGAAGAAGGTTGCTGGGTATACTTCATTAGAAGTTGTCATCGATGGTGAAAATGGGTAAGGAAGTTAGTGGGATAGTGACTGTGTAAGAGGTTTTGGTGTGCGGTGAGGAAGACAATGAATGAAGTCTACAGGTAAAACTGTTCAATTCAAAAATTATAAGGGTAATAATGCCTTTTCAATTCAATTACAAGAAGTTTGCATCCTCATTCTTAGGCCCTCGTAGTGTAATCCTCACTCTTCTACTTGAGGTAATCACCATTAGAATACGTAACCCTTTTTACCTTACCTAAGTCTAACCAAACATATGAATCTATCTTTTGAATCAAGATTACATGTAATCATTATTCTTATAATCCGACCAAGTGAGCTATAAGTAATAACAAGTAGAAGGCAGCTGTTGATGCTCATCAACGTCACCAAGAGTTTAAGGTAGAAGATTATGTCATAGGGCACACATGAATGGAGCACTTCTAAAAAGACCTTATAAGAAGTTGCATGCTTGTGCCTCCAACCCATGTCATGTTGAAAAGAAGTTAGGGCCCAATGATTATTTGGTATAGTTACTTTTGGACATGTTTATAAGTCTAGTATTTAATATTAAGGATATTATTCCTTATTAGGATATTTTTGAGTCATCCTTTTTATGTTCTGATGACTCTATGGATACCTAGTTCTACTATACACCGACTCTACCATTGCTAGGTATTATGCTAATTGTCGAGGCCATTGACCCTGTGATGGATAAGCAGACAATCTTGACTCCATTAGGTTCTATTCACCGCTAGCTCATTCGTTAGAAAGGCTATGCTGATTTAGACACTATATTAGCTATTAAGGAAGAGTTTCACCGTGGGGTGCCTTTCTCGATAACTACCAATTGTCTAATCGTAGGTGATGAGTTCTTTCGATCAAAGGGGAAATTGTTGCAGATATTTAGTTGATTTAATTTGATTTTCATTTTAATTAATTATTCAATTTAGTTAGGGGGTAGTTCCCTGTAACCTCACTACCCTGCTTCCCTAATTTAGATTTTTCTTTGTTATTTTAATTTCATAATTGGTTTATGTTACGTATGTTATTAGGGTTTCTTTCATGGTAGACTAGATTAGACAATTGAATTTGTATCTATAAGTTTCTCTCTCAACTCTCTTTTGGATCTCGCTTTTCCTTTATAATTTTCTCCCTCTTCTTATTAATTTTTTTTATGTTTTCTTTCTTGTTCTACATCAAAAAGTGATGCTAGGTATTATAATCATAATAAGTGAAAATGGTATTTAGATGAAACCAAACCCACTAGTGGCTATATATTTACTTCTAGTAGTGGAGCAATAACCTATAGATTATCTAAACAAAATATTATAACAAAATCTTCAAGGGATTCTGAGCTAATTACTTTGCAATTAGCTGGTAGTGAGGCTAAGTGGTTGGAAAACCTCTTAGCAAGCACTTTATTGGGTGAAAAACTAACACCATCAGTGTTTTTATACTGTGATAGCCAATATGCTATTGTTACGGCTAGAAACAAAACCTTTAATAGTAAGCAGAGACACATTCAATTGAGACACAATATTATTAGCCAATTGCTAAAAGATGAAGTAATTTCAATCAACTTTGTGATGTTAGAAGCGAACCTGGCAGATTCGCTAGCAAAACCTTCAAGGAAGAAACAAATTATTAAAACATCAAGGGGAATAGGACTAGAGGCAATATGAAATTAACAATTATGGTAACTCGACCTTTATGATTGGAGATTCCATAAAGAAAGTTCATATGGATAAAAACAAGTTGTTTGTTAGTTCTGCTAGCACTAAAATACAATTTCAGTCCTGTAATGTGAGAAAGTGTTAGAATACATTATTAGTGAGGTTGAACAAAAGATCTTAATGATTTCATAGTACTTACGGATGATGTAGCCATTATAGATACATTAGGGCCACTCCTATGAGATCGTGATAAAATCTATAAAGCATTATTATTGAATAACGTGCACATGCAGAACCATTTTAACATGTAAAGCCATGGTCAATAATAGAAATTATGGGGGTATAATTTGATTAACAATGCCTCTAGTATATGCTAAATAATTGTTAGTTGATAGAAGTAGGTTTCATTGACAACTCTGTGTGTTGAGTTTTATTAGTGTAGGTTTGGTTCATGGTCTAAAAGACACTAGATTCAAAATAGTTATACTTATGAAGATGTAATTTAGTAGATGATGTTCCTTTTGAGACACATGGGGATTGTTGTGTTTTGATGTTGGTGTGTCAAAAGGAAAAAGTCCCATATTGAAAAAATTGCCTCATTTAACATCTAAGTGTGTGTGGGTGTGACCTAATAAATTCTCACATTGGTTAATTCTCAAACAATTTAAGTAACCACTACATATAAATAAGTAGTGCCTGGTGCTAGCAAAAATGACCCAAGCTCTTTGAGTTTTCAAGCTCGTCTTTCCCTTTTCATTTAATCTTTTGCTTATTTACATCTTTTTATATTAATGCTATTTTGTTCCCTTGTTGTTGGTAAGAAGGGTTAATCTAATCCTTGGAAGTTGCTGCAATTTTGTTGTGTGGTGAAATGACTAAGGACAATATGCACGGACACAACTCAAACCAAGTTTAATATTTTATTTTTATTTTATTCTGTTAGGTGATTCTTACAAGATATGTTATATCCTTCAAATTAATTCGAAAAAATTTATGTAAATGTTGATTGATTTAAAGAACGAATCATGTTATTTAGGGTTAAGATGTCAATTTGCCCTCAAAGTTTTTACTCAAGAGTGATGTATACTTGAAAGTTTTTCTGAGTGCAAATTTATCCCGAAAATTTAAAATTATAGTAATGTTGCCTCCTAGGGTTAAAATTGTTAATGGTCAATGTCACTATTTTAATGGTCAATATTAGTTTTTCAACAGTGTGAGCAATATTACTGCCATTTTAAGCTTCTACAGGAAATTTACACCCAAAAATACTTTTGAGTGGCTAGTGCCCTTGAGTTAAAATTTTCATGACAAATTTGCATCTTAACATTATTATTTATCATTTTAAATATTGTAACATACTCCTTTTAATTCAAAATATAAGCTAAACTTTGTTGGAGGACTTGGTTTTTTTATAAGATAACATTTACTTTTGTCTAAGTATTTAATGAGTTTTTTTTTCAATTTTATCCCCATATGTTCTCTTTCCTCTTTGATTTATTTATTGCATTTTTTACTTATTCTCTTCATTAATAAGGGCATATTTGGAGGAAAAAAATACAAGCCTTACATATTTATTGTTTTAAGCTGATTTTAACTAGTTTCTTGATAAGCATAAATGGATAAAGTTTAGCTTATATTTTGAACCGGAAGCAGTATTATAACTTTTAGACTACTTACATAAATCTTTGATGAAGGGAGTTTTAGCTGCTTAAGTAAGAGATCAAGTTTGAGTCCTTATGAATGTGGAACACATCTTTGGAAAAGCTACTTCTAACTGAACACGATATCATTTGAATATTAGATAACCATATAAAAAAATCTCTTAACCTTAATATTTAATAATGAACTCGCCTAAACTTTTAACACTGTATCGACAAATCTCAACCGTTAACTATATATCCCTTAAAATATACGTTTGTATTTATATCACTCTCTCAAGTTTTGAGTTATATGCAAATAAGTTTCCTAAAATTTTAATACATGCACTGATAAGTAATGCAGAAAACTGTTGACAACAAACTTTTTTTTTTTTTGTTGCATAAATGTAAAAAGATACAGTAAATCCCCAAAAAAAATTTTTGGGAAATTAACAGGAGAAAATCCCCAAAAAAATACCACCGGAACTTCAAAATCCCAAATCAGTTTTATTCCCTATACTTTAATAACAATTGATTATACCTAAAAAAGTAAATGACAATATATTTTAATAAAAATTCCTGATTTAAGATTTTAAAATTCAAGTGGTATTTTTGTAGGATTATTCCAATGAACTATATATAACAAAATTCAGGTTGTTTAATTTCGTGTAAATTTCGCCCATGTGTTGAGACCCGTCTGATCTGTGATTGAAACGAAATAAAGGAAAAGAACCATTTGAAGCTTATTTATGATCTCAGATTTATGAAATGTTGACAGCCTTTTGTTGTAGGGTGACCTTTTGGCACTGTGTTTACTTTGAACTTTGAAGTCTAAAGGTCTCATCACGTACGCCCCACCATGCCCTTCCAAGTCCTTTCCTTTGGAATATTAAAAGTCCCATTTTGCAAAACAGTAAAAGAGACACTTCTTCTCCTCCGACGAAAGTCTTCGAAGTCATCACTCGTATCATTTTCTTTTATTCACACACACATGGTACAACTTTTTCTTTTCTTTTCTTTTTCCTTTTTCTCCTTTTCTTCCTTTTCGCTGTTGGTCTCTCGTCTTGTCTCTTTTCAAGGACAACAAATAATGGAAGAATAGTGAATTCAGTTCATTGCTTGGATGCTTCAAAGAACGTGTTTGGCACAGTGGCTGGGAATAGTGACTCCATAGGTCTAACATGACGCGGCTTGAGTGGGGGTAAGAGTATCACTTTAACGATATTTTCTTTCTATACACACACACACACACTCTTTATTGTATCAATGATATTTTACTCAAATATTATTGACATTCTTCTCTTCCTATCTATGAGGTAAAAAAAAAAATCATTTCTTAATTTGTGTAAAATATATAAAAAAAATGTTTTATAAATAGAATCAAATGAGCATATAAGCATTCTCTTTTGTAGTAAAAAAAAAAAGAAGGTAAAACCAGTTTGGCCAAAAAAAAAAGCCAGAAAAAGCAATATTTGATTAAACTTTTAGGGGAAAATCATTTCTAGGGATCTATACTTGTCCTTAATTTTTAATTGTTTGGTACCCGTATTTGTCTAATTAAACGCTTTTAAGTTTGCATTGTCAGCGTCGTTAGTTCTTGTACGGAGGCAAATAGTGCTAGCAAAGTAAACTTGTAGGGCTATCAGTGCTAACAAAATAAACTTAAAATATTTAATCAAGAAAGAAAAGTACAAAAATGCTAAATTTAAAATTTAGAAAAAGTATAAGTTGCTGTAAAATGATTTTCTAAATTTTTAGAATGAGCGGTATTTTAAAAGATTATAGAAAAACCTCCTAAATAATTATAATTGTTGTGAATAAGTGTGCTTAGATTAGAGGAATTGCATCCAATGCTCATCAACAAAAGATATCATTTTAAATCTGGATGGTTTAAATTTAATTTAATTATTATATTTATAATATTATTATTCTAATAGATAAAAATATTTAAAAACTATCATTTAAATTTTAAAAGATGCAAATTATAACTGTTTAAATATATTAAAATTTTTATCAATTTTAGAATTTTTAACTAAATTCAGACTAGTCACATTTCATCGGAGCAATAAACATATATGATGACTTAAATTAGATGTAATTGGTTTGAGCATATATATGTGTAGTGTTTAGTAAAGGAAGTCCTCTGATGTTTATTATAAGACATTTTTATAAAGAAATAAATAGTCTTTTATTATGAGCTAGTAAATAGAGTATTGATTATATTTTTTTAAATATTATTTTTATTTAAAATTTATATGATATTTTAATTGATTTTTTAATTTAATTATTTTTAAAAAAAATTTATTGATTCTGACATGGTAGCTGAAGAAGAAGGCATTGGTAGCATGGGAGGCAATGAGAAGAGGGCATGCGCGATATGCCATAAAACAGAGAGAGACATTTGGATATTACCACAAATTGATGGGCTGTCATTAAATTATTTGTTTATTTTTATATAGGTTTCGTTCCATTGGAAATTTCACATTATAAAAAAAAAACAAAAGAAAGGGTGAGACATTCAATGAATAAATGAATAATATTGTTGACTGATCATCAAGAATCAATGCAGTACTCTCCAAGGAGAAAAGCACTAACTAGAAGCAAGAAATTTTAAAAATAATTAAAAAAACATATTGTGCCCTCTATTCCTTTTTGTCAAGTCTTTTTTTGAAACTAAGTTGTATCGATAAAAAACGTTAATTTGAAAAGTAAAATGTTGTGAATATGGTATGAAGAGCTGCGTGTTGCCAGGGAAGAAAAAACAAAGAAGAGATGTGGATATTTATTAGTTTGTCAAGTAATTTCTGTTAGTGCATTACGTTTGTGAGTTATTTCACATTTCACATACATGGTCATTATTCACCATTGGTCCATGATTAATAATCCTGGTTACGTATATATAATTATACAAATAATTGAATTATAAATGTAACAATGATAGCTCAAATTGGTTAAAAGAAAATAAATATATAAGAAATACATAGTGATAGGGAGAATGTGTAAAAAAAGAGAGGATACGGTGAAGAAAAAGATGAGAGAGAATTTATTAAAAGAGAAAAAATAAAATATGATTTTGGATAATGTGTGATAATTAATGCAGCGACATATAATCAATTTTTTTTAATATAATGCAGAGAATTTTTTTTAATTCTTGTACTCTAGATATATAATCAATTGGGATAAAAATAAAAAAGTTAATTAAATTTTCAAACATCCACAAAATACTCTCTCACTTGTAAGAAAAACTGTAACTTATATAAAAGATGTGAGGGAGCATAGAGGAGACTTTTGAATTTTGATACCTAACAGGCTAACACTATGCTTATAACAACACTCTCTCACTTGTCTCTGTTCTCTTTTCTTTGTACTTCTATTGCATTTAAATTAGTTTATTCCATAACATTATTTAATTTATTTCTTAATTACCTTTCAAGACGGATGAAGGAGTATTTCATTTTAGACTTACTTTTATTTTTATTCACAAAAAGAAATTCCTCCTATCCTTTTTTTTATAAGATTCAATTTGGAATTGTATGAGTATTAAATAAGTTTTTATCAATTTAATCCCTAATTAATTGTATTTTTTTTTCATACATTCTTTTTATTTTTTTCCCTCGCCATCTCTCTCTCACGCAGGTACTCTTATAAATAGAACCATTTTTTTAAAAAAATAAATCTATTACTTTTAATTAATGTTAAGATATTTTTAAATCACATAATTTGATTAGTTAGATTTTATAAATAAAAAAAACTAGAGATATTATAAGCGAAATAGAGGAGGGCAAAAGCACAGAAGGTGTCGCAAATAAATAATTAAATACAACCCCCTAATAAAGATGAGGAGACGAATGAGTCAGGTCACTGTCTCTACTATCCATACACAGACCAACCACTTAAAGCCCATAAAAACTGGCAAGGGTACTATATGTGCATTTATTACTCCTTGATCAAGACAGCCCATATAAGCATCTCTGAAAATTTACCCACGTTGGATAATGTCTTGTAGGTTAGTGGTATTGATGCTCCCTTATAAGTGAATGGTCGCTAATTTTCAATTCCACTTATAATTTGTAAGTGCCTGCCTTTTTAATTTAAAAAAGAAATTATCCACATTAAATAACATCCAAATTTTATTGTAAGCCTCTCCCTATGGACCACAATTCCATCATGATGTCATTCATCATGCGAGGGATAAAGATCACTGTTATAGAACAATAGTAGGTGGATGAATTGAAACACCAAGCTTGCTTGAAGAGGCTAATATAAATATTTATAAGCATATTCCGTGGATCGCAACTGAAAAATTGTTTTTAAAATTTTTTTATCACCATTTCAAATAAACACTAAGTTATTATTGTCTGACTAACAATCTAGAAATGATGAGAAGAAGATACCTTTTTTTTAGATCTTTAAGGGATGAGAATTACTCTATAAAAAATGTTTACAAAAAAATCTATAAATTAATAAAAAAATGTTAATTAGTTAGAGGATGTGTCATTTTAGCTACAATTCACATCATTGTCCATTTCATATTATTCATCATTGCCCCGGGGCTAGAGAGGTTAATTTGACTTAAATTAATAAAAAAAAGTGTAGGAAAATAAGCCAGTCCACCCCCTGGTGGATTGGACCCAAGCTCATTAACTTTGGAGTTGGGGTGCAAATAACAGAACATTCGGGTCTGTAATTATGATTTTCATTTTTTTGTTTAAATTGCAAAGAAAAAAGGGAGGGAACAGTCATGTAAACGTGGATATATGGAGGTTGTTTTTCTCATCTGAAAAACCATCCGAAAAATTGCTCTCCCTCCCCCTCTATTCTTCCCTCAAAGGTGCATTTACTTTGAAACAAAACATCTGAGTTTATCATCGTAACCAGATCTCTGCGTGGCTATCTAAAGTTGAATGACTCTCTGGGTATGCCCAGAAGCTTATATTGGCATTAGAGCATGGTCTGTTTAGAGAGTAGACTATGATTTTTCCACTGTGATCTATATGATGCATGAAATATGTGTCTGTTCAAATGGTATGTTATTCTTTTCTTAGGTAGATACATGTATGATCAAGATCCTTTTGTTTCTATCCATATAACCTATGTTTGTTGTGATGAGTTTGCGTTGAATTATACATAAACACATAATAAGAGTATTAAATGAAAGTCTAAAAGCAAATGACACATGATTAAGGCAAAAACGGAACCAAAGAAATCAAAAATGAAATTGGGTCATTTGAAAACCTAGGAATTAGACTTTGAAATTAGTCCCATTGGAAAGATCTCATGAAAACAATGAAAACGACTTCAAGAATGTGAAGAACGGACGTCAGACAGAGGAGATATGAAGGAGAGAAGTTTCCGAGTCTGATAGACTCGACCTGCGAAGGGATTTGGGTTGGCCAAACCCAGCTGGAGGTTGAAGACAACCTCTAGCGAGCCAAAACAGCATCGTTTTGACATATTAAAAAAAAGAAACCGGTTAGGCCAGAGGCCCATCGGGTTCAGATTTGACCAAGCCCAGTCGATCCAAATAAAAAAGGGATAAAAAATAAAAATATATATTTTTGGCAAACAATACCATGTGACATATGAGGCCACGTGGCACAGACAATAAACACGTGGCCAGGCCTATCCCAGAAAGGACGGCTTGTGGAGTCTAACAAGCCAGCACGTGTTGTCATTGGGGATCTCCACGGTGGCGTGTGTAGTACACACATTGTGGCCGAGAGTGTGCTTATCCAATTTTATTTTCATTTTTCCTAGATTTTATTTCTAGGGGTGTGTGAGAGAGCGTGGGACCTTTGTTTGAGGTGCGTTTTGTCCCTATAAATCCTAAAAATTGAGATCTTTGTTTTAATATATAATTTGCCTATTTTTAGAGCAATTTTGATTTTTGAATCTGTTTTTGAGTATTTCAATGCATTTCTGCTATTTTTTATGTGGTAAAAAATTCTAGAATACTTCTAATAATGTATATTATTTAATTCCCTGGCAAAAATGAGCCAAGAGAATTCAAGCAGCGCTGAAATTACTAAATATGATTTATTAAACTTCTTATTCCTGGACAATGAAGTTCCAGAGCATGATCCTCATAATGATGGTTCGGAAGTGAAACTTCTTGAAGAAGAAGATCCTGAAGAACTTCAAGAGGATGATGAACTTGAGGAGGACCCTGAAGAGGATTCTGATATCTCAATGAATGTCCCAAAGAAGACCCGGAGGAGTTAATAGAAGAATAGCCACTTGAGGAACCTCAAGTGGTCTACGAAGATTTTGTACCTGAGTCGAAAACCTTATTCCCCATTAAACCCCTCCGTGAGGAACCTCACTTGGTCTTTATAGATTCACTTGTTCTTCCCGATGAATCCGAAGTTGAGGAGGGAGAAGAGGTGAATCAACCATGTACCCCTGCTTTAGCTATGAGTATAGATGAAAGAGATGCAGCCAAATTGACAAATATAAAAGGCATCAATAGTGTGCTCACCAATTACACCCAATACATGACCGATAAGATGAATACCGAATTCCACCTGAAAGTCATAATAGAATATATAAGAGCAACAAGGGTTAGAAGCAGACCTAAAGGCAAACCCATGAGGAAATCTTATTAGATTTGGTCTATGGAATTAGTATCCTCCTATATGACCAAATCACACAAACTTAGGAAGCTGAGGAAAGCAATGCTTGAATATTGTCGTACTCATATCAAATGATGCAATACTTGTATTTGCTTAACGAGGATAACTGGATATTTGGCACTAAAAGATCCAATACATCTTAGAGGAACAAGATGCTATTGAACCTTTAACAACTTTCATGGTCAAACCTGAAGCTAGGACTACGGTCTAATATAAGAGAGACTAAGAGGCTTACCAGGTTTGGAAGAAGAAAACTAGTATAGCAAGAACCACACTTCTGAGTGTCATGGCTGATGACATAATGTGTGAGTTTGAGAAGCACAAAACTACACAGGCTATGTGGATAACATTGAAGGATAAGTTTGATGATATTTCTACCACTAAACTTAGGAGGTTAATGATTAAGTTCGACATTTACAAACTTAAACCAAACACTCCCATGAAGCATCATTTGAGAGAGATGGCCAACATGATCAAAGAACTGAAGGAAGTTGGACACATTCAGTCTGGTAAGTAGCAGGTGTAGGCTGTTATCATATTGCTCCCTGTTAGCTGGGAGCATATGAAGGTTAATTTGACCCATAATGAAAACATCGTTACTTTTAACAATGTAGCTGTACACTTAGAGCTGGAGGATGAATGTTTAGAGGCTTACATAACCTCTAGACAAGCTTATTTCACTGAGGATGCTGGCACTTCCTAATCAAAGCTTGATTCTAAGAAGGGCAAGAAGTTCCAAAAGAAAGGGAAGAAGGGTGGTCCTCAATCCAAAAAGGGAAAGAAACAATTCAAGAAGAAGGGAAAGAAAGGCAGGAAGAAGAAGCTGGACTTGAAGAAGGTTAAATGCTTCGCTTGCCAAAAAATGGGCCATTTCGCACATGACTATTTAAAACAAGTTGAGAGCAAAAAGGTATTAGTGAATTATGTGAATTCACATGTTTTATATGTTTCTAGTACTGTTTTTCTAACAGAAACTGTTTCCTCTTCTTGGATTATTGATTCAGGATCCACAGACCACGTAACCAAAGATCGAGGATCCTTCATTGAGTATCATCAGTTGCCGTATCAAAGCAAGTGGTTTTATGTTGGGAACAACGCAAGGATCGAGGTTAAAGGTTTTGGCACCTGCAAATTTACTTTGCATGGTAGAAAGACCTTGATACTCCATGATGTGCTTTACGCTCTCAATATTCGGCAGAAATTGGTTTCTGTTTTATGTCTTTTAGAATTTAGGTTTGATGTAAACTTTCATGGTAAAGTTGCAGACATTTTAAGCAACTCATTCTTTTATGGTTCAGCTTTCTTATTCAAAAAGTTCTTTGTTTTGGATATTATTGGTGATTTTAATCTTAATGAATGCTTTGCTGTTTCTTCTAGTAATGTTGAAATAAGTACCTGGCATGCTAGACTAGGACATACTAATCAAATAGAATGATTAAATCAGCCAAAGAATGGTTGCTAGGTGCTATTCCAAATATGAAAATGTCACTATGTGAAAATTGTCTAGCTGGTAAGGCAACAAGAAAGCCTTTCAGTAAGGGAACAAAAGCTGAAAATCCATTCTGACATATCCGGTCTAATAAGTGTAAGAGTAAGACATGGAGCTTGGTATTTTATTACCTTTATCAACAACTTTTCATGATATGGTCATGTCTATTTGATCTCACATAAGTCGAAGGCTCTTGAGGGTTTTAGATGATACATAAATGAGGTAAAGAATCAAATGGACAATAAAATTAAAGCATTACACACTGATCGAAGTTGTGAATATTTGTCTGAACAATTCAAGTAGTTCTGTGAAGAAAAAGGGATAATTAGACAACTAACTATCCCTGGCACTCTATAACAAAATGGAGTTGTTGAAAGGAGAAATAGAACTCTTATAGACATGGTTAGTGATGCTGTTTGGACGTTTAAATCTGTATTTTATTCCACTATAGAAACTAATACATATAGGAGAAGAGGGTGCGATCAGATCACATCGAATCTCTCTCAAATGATACATCAAATCTAATCACACTAAATTAGGAAATAATCTTATATGAAATCCCTAAATAAAAAGGCTGAAAAATAATCCTAATTGAGAGAGTGTAACTGGTAATAATAAATTAGGGTTATCTAAGGGTTAGGCCCAATAAGAATAGGCCCATTGTCAACACTCCCCCTTAAGCTGGCGAATAGATGTTGATCATTCCCAGCTTGCTTATAAGTTCTTCGAATTTGGCTTTAACCAAGGGTTTGGTCATCATATCAGCTATTTGTCTTCCTATGGAGATGTAGGCCAGATCAACTACCTTTGCTTCAATTTTCTCTTTGATAAAGTGGCGATCAATCTCAACATGTTGGATAGGGTTATTAGCAATTTTTAGAGTTGCCAAACTGTCACACCACATCTAAACAGGTGCAGTTATTTCGATGCCTAATTCCCGGAGTAAATGAACAATCCAGATTCCTTCATAAATTCCCAAAGCCAAAGCTCTAGATTCAGACTCAGCTGAACTCTTTGACACAATTGGTTGTTTCTTACTTCTCCAAGTAACCAGGTTTCCCCAGACAAATGTGCAGTAACCAGTAGTAGAATGTCTATCGTTGATTGCTCCTGCCTAATCTGTATCAGTATAGACTTCTATGTTTCTGTCTTCTTCTGAGTCAGGTGCCCTTTTGTTTGCATCTATGTATATTTCAACCCCTTTTTGATTTCCCTTAGAGAAGAAGAGACCCTTGCCTATAGTCTTCTTGAGATACCTGAGAATTCACTGAACGGCTTCCATATACTCCTTTTGAGGATGACTTGCAAAATGGCTTACAACTCCTATTGCAAATGATATGTTTGGCCTTGTGTGTAATAAGTATATTAGTTTGCCAATTAACCTATGGTACCTCTCTTTATTCACAGCCTTTCCATCTAGTTTTAATTTTAGTTTGCAATTTTGTTCCATTGGGGTTTCGACTGGTTTTGCACCTGTCATACCAGTTTCCTTAAGAAGATCTAGTGTGTACTTTCTCTGAGACACACTAATACCCCTTTTTGATCTAGTGACTTCTAAGCCTAAGAAGTACCTTAGGCTTCCAAGGTGCTTTACTTCAAATTCTAATGCCAGTTTCCTTTTTAATGCAGTAATTTCTTCGTCATCATTACTTGTTACGACAATGTCATTCACATAAACAATTAACACAGTTATCTTGTGATTAGTGCGCTTGACAAACAATGTATGATCTGTTTGGCACTGTTTATAACCGAATCCAATGACTGCAGGCATAAACCTTCCAAACCATGCTCTTGGTGATTGTTTGAGCCCATACAGTGATTTATGTAGTTTGCACACTTTCTTGTTATTCTCTGTTCTTCTAAGCCCAAGAGGAATTTCCATGTATACTTCCTCTTCAAGATCACCATTTAGAAAAGCACTTTTTATATCTAATTGATGCAATGGCCAATCCAAGTTTGCGACAAGGGAGAGTAAAACATTTATTGTGTTGAATTTGGCCACAGGTGCAAAGGTCTCTTGGTAATCTGTGCCATATGTTTGAGTGAATCCCTTTACAACCAGTCTAGCTTTATACTTACTAATACTCCCATCTGGATTGTATTTCTTAGTGAACACCCACTTACTTCCTATAACAGACTTCCCCTGCGGTAAGTCAACAATGTCCCAAGTTCCATGTGAACCGGATCTCTGCGTAGCTAACTGAAGTAGAATGACTCTCTAATTATGCCCAAAAGCTTATAAAAAGTTTTAAAAAAACGTGCTATTGGTGTCACCTATACATATGGATAATTGTAATAATATGGTGTTGTGGGGGAATATCTACATCGGTTGAACTACTTATTCGTGTAAGAAATCAAACCTACGTCAATTAGAGAGTAATCAATGTAGAACTGATTAACTTAAAGAATGATATAGTTAACAAAATTAGAAACAGATATAGGTTGGGACCTATCGAAGGTCTACAACCTGGCCTAATTGGGGCTTAATACGGCCTGGCCTGTGTCAACAAATATGATAGGTCTAAGGCCTATTTTGAGGTCTTTCAAGGTAAACAAACTAGGCTTTTAAATTTAAAGTTTGGCCTGAAAGCTTGTAGGCATGGCCTAATTAATTTTTTAAATTTGTTTTATTAAAATATATTAAAATATGTAAGTTTTTAAGTGTAACAAAAGCCAAAATTTGTATAGATTTTAACAGGCCTAAAGCCTATTTATAACCTTCAAAGCTTGAAATGTGATGTCTTTTTAAAAGTCTACATTATAAATATATTTTTAAATAGGCTTCAAGCCTGCCATGCCTTTTAAAGGCTTAGGTTTGAACTTAAAAAAGCCTATTTGCATGTTTAGTTCAGGTTCGAGTTTAGACTTTAAACTCTTATTATAAGCTTGGCAAAAAAAAAAACTCCTATTATAGGCAAAATCCATATTAATTTTTAAAGTTATACAGACTTATATTCTTTTTTTAAATCTGAACCCCTTCTTAGTCAAGTGCTTCCATTTCTATTCTCTTCCTTTTAAAACCTTACAATGGAAGTAACAACAACTATGTTTTTCTTCATTGTCCTCTATCTTCCTCTTCTTCCTCTAATAATATTGTTCTCTCTGTTTGACCGCTCTCTTGTTATCATTCTTCTTCATTTAGAGGTGGGTCAAACTTTTTCATTACCAATTATTTTTTGTCTTTTTTTTTTCAAAATTTTTTCCTTCTTGTTAGCAGTGTTGTGCTTGCAAATTGTGAGGGTGAAAAACTTGAGCTAACTATTGAGGAAGTAATAACTCTTTATTCTATCTATGAAATTAATATAAGTCTCTGAAATTACAAAATTGCTTTAGCTTTCTATCGAGTTTGAGTATGATCTAGATAGAGTATAGGCTTATGAAATTCATTGTTAATTATGCATAAATATTGTTTAGGAATGACTAAAACATATAAGGCAATTGGTTCATTCTGGTTAAAATGATGGAGTTCTAAAATTTAACAAGCGTTATGAATATAGTATCTTTATGGATGTCCATATATCTATCATTATCTCCCTTATCTCTCAGTATCTTCAATATCTCATATTATCCCCATTATCTCTAATTATCTCTTATTATTATGTTATCTGTAGAATCTATCAAATATATAAAGTCGTGCCTATAAATAGAGGTTATGTATAATGTATTGAGTACCCTTGAATAGAATGAGAAATACTCTCTCTTATTGATTTTTTTTCTTCTCTATTATTCTTCTCTATTTATAACATATCATCGGCACGAGTGCTTTAACGAAGGCATAATATTCCGATCTTCTTATTATTACTATGTACTATGTTTCATGATTTATTGTCTATCCTCTGTACTCTTCTATACTATGAGTATTTTTTTTTTCCTAAATGGCTTGAAGCCATATAGTTTAAATTTTTCTAGTTTATGGTCAGAAGCCATAAAACTTTGTTATTCTTTCTTATGACCAAAAGCCGTAAAACTTTATTATTACTCCTCTTGTCCTTAATATAGGACCCTTTTGACCATTTTGATTAAATTAAGGATGTTAGTTAAATTAGGTAATAAATATAGATATCCCAAAATACCCTCGGTTTACACTCCAGTTTCTTTTTCTTCGGGTAGGAACTTTTTCTGTTTGATTGGGTAAAATATAAATAGAAGATTATATTTTCTAGGCACAAAGAAAATAGATAGTATGATTATTATTATGCTATTCCTCGGAGGTAAAAAAATCCAATTACCTTGAATGGGTATTTGTATGAAAATATTTTTTTTAAAATGTTTAAATTATTTTATTAAAAATATAAAATGGTAGAATTGATGTATGTGTGGAATCAATAAGTAATAAGTATTCATTCACTTTATAAAATATATAGGTGTATTATTAATGAATAATGAGTATTATTGTGGTATTTAATTATCTAATAGGGGTAATTTAGGAAAGAATGAAAAAATATGAAAAAGGGGTCCTATATTTAGGACCAAGATCAACCTTCTAATTGGGTCCTACATTAAGGACCGGAGGAGTATTATTTTTTAATCAGAAACTGTAATTCAATAACAAGGTCACGCCAAAACAAAACCTCAGCATCCTGCTCGGGAAACATTCCACTGTTGACAATAAGAGGTTGGTCAAGAATACAGAAAGAGCCTTGCATTGTATGGGAAGACTTTGCTAAATAGTCGGTGAAGGTCAGATTGCTTCTAGGAGCGTAAATCAGTTGAACTAGCCAGTCCCTGTGAAAAATTAGGCTGGCTTCTTCAATAAGGTCTCTAAAAGGATGATCCAAGTCGTAGCCTCTAATCAAAAGATTAATGGCTTTTATGCAATCTGAATGGACTACGATATCCCTGATTCCTCTATCCCAGCACATCTGCAAGCCATAGAAGATACCAAAGATTTCTGCAATCACTGGGGATACTGAGATTAGTTTACAACTGTATCTGAATATCCAGTCTCTTTCTTGCGAACGTAACATTCCTCCACAACCACTACTTCCGTTCTGCAAAACTAAACCGTTTGACTCCAGGTGGAAATTAGTGTCTTGCTGGGGTCTTAGAATTTCTGAATTGGGTATCTCGCCGTGTTTCCAATTGTATTTCTGCACCAAGTCTCTGTCCATACATGCTTTGAACAAACTGTCCTTTGTCATATGATTTCTTGGTTCCTGGTTTGGATTAAACAACTTTCCACAGCGTGTGACCCAGATATCCCAACATATGTAACCAAACAGAAGGCTCCACGGGGATCTTCTTGGTGTAGTTCCTCCCTACCTCATGTAGAAGGTTCTAAAACTTTATTTTCTACTTTATGGCTAGAAGCCATAAAACTTTGTTTTCTTTCTTATGGCCAAAAGCCATAAAATTTTATTTTCTACTTTATGGCTATTTTGTTATTCTTTCTTATGGCTAGAAGCCATAAAACTTTATTTTTTACTTTATGGCCAAAAGCTATAAAAATTTGTTTTATTTCTTATGGCCAGAAGCCATAATTTTGATTTTTCTATTTTAATAACTAGAAGTCATTATTTTGATTTTCTAACATATGGCTAGAAGCCATATAATTTTTAACTCATGACTATAAGTCATTCAAATTTGATTTTATCTTATTAAATAGCTAGAAGCCATGTATATATTTATTTTTTAGAAATATTTATTGTTTATTTGTTATTTTTTTATTTGATAAATATGATTTTAAAATGCTTATATCCGTGCAGACAATATACCAAATTTTGTCCTTTTCTTATTTAACTTTCTTTTCATTTGTTTCCTTTCAGTAATTTATGATTCTTTTTCTTTTCTTCTTATTAACGAAGAGCAGTGTAATTTCCATACATGCCAATTTTTTTAATATTATATTCTTTTGTGATAGTGTTATCATGTCAAACCTTGCAAAATTTGAGTTTGTGGCTCTTGATATTACTGGAAAGAACTACTTATCTTGGATACTAGATGTGAAAATTCACATAAATGCTAATGGTCTAGGAGACACAATTAAAGAAGAAAATAAGACATCTAATCAAGAAAAGGCTAAAGCTATGATCTTTTTACGTCATCATTTGCATGAAGGACTAAAAATGGAATACTTGACCATTAAAGACCCACTCGTCCTTTGGAACAGTTTGAAAGAAAGGTATGACCACCAAAAAACTATCATTCTCCCAAGAGCTCATTATGAGTGCATGCACATGTGCCTACAAGATTTTAAATCTATTAGTGAGTATAATTCCGCAATATTTAGAATCAGTTCTCAACTAAAATTATATGGAGAAAAAGTCACTGATGAAGACATGTTAGAGAAAACATTCTCCACATTTTATACATCCAATGTGCTTCTGCAGCAATAATACTGTGAAAAAGGTTTCAAGAAATATTCTAAACTAATTTCTTGCCTTATTGTAGTCGAGCAAAATAATGAGCTTTTAATGAAAAATCATGAATCCCATCCAACTGGGTCCACTCCATTCCCAAATGTGAATGTAGTAGTAGACGAACCAACACATGGTCGTGGACGTGCACATGGCTGTCGCATTGAACATAGACGTGGTCGTGGTCATAATCAAAGTGGTTCAAATTCCTACTCAAAGAGGGCAAAAAATGATAAGAGTCATAAAAGAAAGACTAGTGGAAGTAATAACCACTCTAAAGATTTGTGTAATTGTAACATACTGGGAAAAAAATTGTAAATAAAAAATATATAAAATAATAATATTTTATTATACAAAAAAGAAGGAAAAAAAGAGAGACAACTGTCCACCGAATCGGTGGAAAGTTGGGGGCAAAGAAGAATTTGAGGTGGGGTGTATTAAATGAAAGAGGAATGTTGAGGGGGAGTGTTAAATGGGTTGGAAAAAAAAAAGGAAGGTAATAAATGAAAGAAGAAATTGGATGGAAGAAAAAGAGGGGGAAAGTACGATGGAAGTGGAAATTTGAAAGAGGAGCCGTGGAAAAATGAAACATGGGGGTATTATATATATCATCATCCCCTGGTTATTTCCTTCAAGCAAGAGCAAGAGAGTGCAGGAGAAAAAGAGAGAGCGAGAGGAAAGAAAGAGAGCGAGAGGAAGAAAGGAAAATCAAGAGAGTGTGGAAGTACATGATGTCTGAAGGATAGGAGAAGATTTGAGGATCATTTAGGTACACAAATATACTTCTTTTTATCAAATTTTCTTTATGAGTATTTCTTAAATATTTAGGGCTTAATATTATTAGTATCATTATAATGTTTAGAGAAAATTCTATTGTTTGGGTATAAAGTAAATGAGGAGTTTTGACAATGTATGACCGTAGAAATTTAAAGATACATTATTAAGAAATTTTAATCGGTTTATATTTACTCAGTGACTGTCTGGAGAATTTTAAATTAAGATTTTAGTTGCAAAATTTGTTATTCGAAGATATAGAATATTTTTACCGATTAAATTCAAGTTAAATAATTTATTTGAGTTATTTAATATATTATTGAGATTTTAATCAGTTTAAATATTGAATAAGTTAAAGATATATTTTTGAAGGCTTGAAAAAACATAAATTGAGAATTTTGTGAAATTAGATAAAGCTACAGTTTGTTTATAATTTAAAAAGACGTTGTTTGGTTTGAGAAAAAATTTTAAAGGAGACTATAATAAATAATTCAGAATTTTAATATAAAATATTTAGATTTTGGGTAATAAAAATATATTTACTTAAGTTGTTAAATTTAAATAGCCTTATATGTAAATTATATTTTTCAAAATAATATTATATCTATTATAAATGCCTAGATTTGGGAGAGTTAATATATTTATGTAATTTTGGTTTAGACGGTAGTCTTAGAATTTTAGAGTAGTTTTGGAGTAGTTCTGAGTTTATATTAATAAATATTTATGTGTAATTTTGTAGACTCTTGAGAATTTTGGAGTAATCTTTGTGTGAATATTTGTAAGCTAAAGAGTACCAGGTAACTCTGAAAATTCTTTCTTGTACATGTGAAATTGTGTATGATTATATTGTGAATTTACTAATTATTATATTACTGAAATATAATATTATGATTTTTTGTAAAATAAATGTTTTGGTATGTTACCTGATTTTATTAAGATTTGTTGCTAGTAATTATGATCAATATTTAAATATATTAATAGCTATGAAATTATCATGAGTTACTGTTAAATGTTATATGAATTTTATTGCTATCTTATTTTTAATAATATATTTGAGAATCTATTTATGACGTACCATTATTTGCATATGACATGCATTGTTGGGGTAAGGATAGAAGGAGATTGCATGGATATAAATTACCACGTGGTATGCCATCACTTGGTGCATAATGGATGGCACTTGTCAGGGCTCCTTCTTCCATGTTTTCCTTTGGCCGAGAATTCATTGGAGCTATGGGACATGTGACACCTCCCTATTCATAAAGGAGGGGAGCCATAGTCCGAGCTTGAGCTCTATATCTTCGGCCGGATATACCTCTAGTATCGGTGAGCTTGGAATAATTCAGTAAAATGGATTAGTTCCTATCGGACCATATGTTAGCCTATGGCTCCAGTCAGCGGTATAAGGGTGGACGATGATATAAGGGAGGCAACATATTGCATTATTTTTTGATATATTGAAAAAAAAAATTGAATTGAATATATCAAATCCGTGATTTTTAATATATTTATATACACACATATAAATAGATTTTTGGTTTATCATATATGGTTTGCTTGTATAGGTTAGAATTTTAGTAGTTACTGAGACGTTTGATCTCACCCCCATATATTAACAATTTTCAGGCGAAGGATCTAGTAGGAATCAAAGGAAACCACCAATAGAGTGAGCTGTGAAGGCTTTTGTGCTCCTCAAGCACATGCTATGTTATATTTACATTTGCCATGACTATAAGACTTTAATAGCTTTTTGTTGTTATCTCAGAAATATTTTGAAATTATGACTTATTCAAAGTGTTAGAAATACATATGGACTTTTAAATGAAATATTTATCGCGTATATGGATATGATTATGTGAGGTGTTACATTATAGTTGTGGCGGGAATAGTTATTGGTCACATACCTATTGTACACTGAAACATTTGGTTGATCTTTATGAAGAATCACTTAAAAATAAAAGTAAAGACAACGGCAAAATGCCAAGGGTGGAAACCAATTTTGTTGATGAAGAAGGTGATTTTGATTATGACAACATAGATGTCACTCATTTGGATATTTCTAATTTCTTTGCTAATCCTAATGGAAAGATTGATCACCTGATTGGTAATAGGAATGTTCAACAATAATTTACTTTAGTGAAGTTAAATTTCTATGACTTAGTTTTTTTTTCCTCTCTTTCATGTTCTTTTATAAAGTTTCTACTTTCAATGTTGTTTTCTTTCCAAATTAATAAAACTATGAGTATTTTTCTCTTATTAATTTTGTGTTTTTTTTTCCTTTCCCTCTCTTGACTGTGTTCCTTGTAACAAAGAATAGCTCCTATTGACGGCAATCATGGAGATTTATATCTTGTTAATAGTGCAACAACTCATACAATACTTAGTAATAAAAAGTATTCCTCTTCTTTGATAATACAAGAAGCCAATGTTCGGACTATATATGGAAGTACAAAATTGATTGAAGGCTTCGGAAGAGCCAATATATTGTTACCTAGAGGAATAATATTATATATTGATAGTGCATTTTACTCAACTAAGTCTAAAAGAAATTTGTTGAGTTTTAAGGATATTCGCAAGAATAGATTCCATATCGAAACAACAATTGAGAAAAATTAAAAATATCTTGCTATTACAAAGTTAACTTCTAGTAAAAAATACACACTAGAAAGATTGCCCGCATTTTCTTCTGGCTTGTACTACACAATTATTAGTACAATTGAAATACATATAATTATAAACCATGATTTTATAAATGATAACAAATTTAATGTTTGGCATGACCAGTTAGGCCATCCTGGGACAATTATGATGCGAAAAATAATTAAGAATTCATGTGGACATTGATTGAAAAGTTAACAAATACTACAATCCAATGTTTTGTCATATAATGCATGTTCCAAGAGAAAGTTAATTGTTCGGCCATCACCAAGAAAACTAGAAAGTGAGCCTCTCACTTTTCTAGAATGCGTACAGGGAGATATTTGTGGACCGATACACCCATCATGCAGACCATGTCGATATTTTATGGTTCTGATTGATGCATTAACAAGATGGTCATATGTTTGTTTATTATCTTCGCATAACCTAGCATTCGCAAGATTATTGGCTCAATTAATTAGATTAAGAGCACATTTAAAGGAAGGGTACATTAAAGGAGATAGAGCAAAGTATATCTCACCAAAATTCTTCTTTACTCATGACCTTCAAAAGGATGGTGAAATTAATATCCAGCAAATTCGTTCCAGTGAAAATTTAGCACCCACCACGCTCAAGAGGCTTGTTCATGATATTGGACTTCGCAGGGATATCAACTTACATTGTTAAGAGGAGGAGTAAATGCATGCTGTACTCTTTTTTTTTTCCTTGTCTACAGTTTTTCCCATTGGGTTTTTCTAACAAGGTTTTTAACGAGGTAGAACTATAAAATATATTAATAAATGTTGCACTCTTTTTCTTCTACTAAGTTTTTGTCCCATAGCATTTTTCTTAGTAGAATTTTTTTAATGAGGCACATATTTAGTTATGGATATCCAAGGAAAAGTGTTATGAATATAATATCTTTATAGATATCCATGTATCTACCATTATCTCCCTTATCTCCTAGTATCTTCAATATCCCTTATCATCCCCACTATCTGCAATTATCTCTTATTATTATGTTATTTGTATATTCTATTAAAGATATAAAGTTGTGCCTATAAATAAAGGTCATGTATAATATATTGAGCACCCTTGAATGGAATGAAAAATACTCTCTCTTATTGATCTTTTTTTCTTTTCTATTATTCTTCTTTATTTGTAACAACGAGAAATTTTTCTGAATTTTTTTCAAATGAATAATTTTTTGTTTGCAAATTAAAGTTGGATGAATGAATAAGCAAGGTTGAGTATTGTGTTTGGGATTGTGTCCAAGTGATTTGCTAAGGGCTCACTGCCCATTGAATAAGAGGATGATACACGCAATACCATTGGAGAAACAAAATTACCATTTTACTCCCTCTATTTTTTTCCCAATAAGAAACATTTAATCAAATTATGTTATTTAGAATGTTGGTTAAAATTAGTTGGAGACAATAAATATCTAAAATATGTAACTTTTTTGGAAAGAATACCCTCATTCATGTCGAAAAGAGAGAATGTGTGGTAAAGAGAGAATGTATGGGAATTAAATACAATAATATGAGTAGTTAAATGGACAGTTCAATGAAAAATCAGCAAATAAAATTTGAGACAACATAACTTCAAAATGTCTCTTATAGAAAGGATCAAGTCATACTCCACAATTGTTTTTTTTTTTTGTGTTTTAAAAGAAAATGGAGGGAGTATCTAACAAGAATTGATGAAAAATTCTATTCAACGTATTGTTAAACATTAAATGTGGGCACCTCTCATAGTGTGAATTCGAATATTGATTTATCATATTATAAAGGATTAACTCATTTCACTAGACCGAACACAACTCCAATACTGTTGGTATCTAGTATGGATTTTTTTTTTTTGGTTTTTGAGAGTTTTACCACCATAAGAATAGGTTTTGTGTGCCCAAAATAAGAACTTTTTCGGCCCAAAACAGAGGAGGCTCTGAGCAGGCTTTCGTAGTTTGAAGTCCACTAGATAATCCACTTTTATTTGTGTTATGTAGCCTCAATATTGGTGGCCTTTTCCCAAGTGAAAATATTGATACTACCTCTGGTTTGTAAGCAACATGCAAATGGTCCCAAAAAAAAAAAGTCTATGTATCTATAAATTTGAGCTCCAAACCAACAATAAGTTCCAACACTACTACAACAAAATATATTGACTAGCAATGAAGGCTGTCTTAGCAACATTGACAACACTCTTCTTTCTCTTCGCCTTCTCCACTAAAACACCACCGGCAGAGGCAGCAGAGCTGGAGTCAGTAATTGACATCTCTAGTGAAAAGCTAAAAGTTGGTGGCAGCTATTACATCTTGTCGGCCATCGGAGGAAGCTGTGGTGGTTTGATTTTCGGCGCTGTCGCGAGCGGCACTTGCCCTCATGTTATAGTCCAAGAACTCATCGAAACCTCCAAAGGCATGTCGGTAAAGTTCTTGCCTTCAAATCCTAAAAATCACATCATTTTCACCTCAAGGAATCTCAACATCAAGTTCACTCACAGAATAAGCTCAATCACAAGCTGCGATGAGTCCAAAGTTTGGATGGTAACTAAATTTACAAGTGAAGCACTATATGTCGGAACTAATGGCGTCGTCGGCGGGAATCAGGATCTTACCGGAATCTTTAACTACTTTATGATTGAGAAAGCAGAAAGAAAGGGTGTTTATAAACTGATGTTTTGTCCTAATAAGGAAGGCATTGTTACATGTGAAGATCTTGGGATATTTTCTGGGGGTGACTATTACAAGAAAGGTTTGTAGGGCTTGCTAATCCTGGTGAGTTTGAAAAACTCAGAGTTGTGTTTCAGAAGGCCGATGATGCTAATGACGACAACAATGATAATGATGTTGTAATGAGCAATTAAAAAGAAAGTTAATTTCATCCAACTTCTCAGCCAAATGTTTGTTATCAAGTATGAGTACCGGTGTACCTCTTATGTAATAATGCGAAAAAGTCAATAAAGACCATGTGTTTGTGTGTGTTTGTGCTATACTCCTCCAGTTCTTAATACCTAATTTGAAAATTGAAGTATATATAAGAATTATTTTACATTTTTATTATTTTTTTTAAAATTAATTC
This sequence comes from Neltuma alba, assembly GCF_004799145.2. Lineage (NCBI taxonomy): Eukaryota > Viridiplantae > Streptophyta > Magnoliopsida > Fabales > Fabaceae > Neltuma > Neltuma alba. The sequence goes on along the minus strand of NW_021632755.1, from coordinate 34,336 downwards.
TATTGATATTCTCTCAATAATAATCAAGTAAGAACGATAAAAGGAATTAAAAAAATGATCAGGTATTTTAAAAAAACATATCACCTTAATTATTTTAACTAACATTTTTAATCTACTCAAATTAACAATTCGATATTATATTAAGGAGCATAGGAGTATTTCGTTTTGATCCACTAATAATGCTTCACTTGAAATTTCCCTAAAATAGCACAGCCCCTCTGCTTGGGCCTATCGGTGCATCTATATATTGTAACTTATCTTAGCAAACAGTTTAATTTTATATAAAGTGTTATTTTTAGTTCTCTAATCTTTTGTAAGTTCCATTAAAAAATAAGTGTAGACATTGATTGTTAATAGAATTTGTATAAATTCACACATTAAATTTTAAATTTTAAAATAATAATGATCAGCACAAAAACTACTGTTTGAGACAAACAATGCTAGAGTTAAAAGAACTAAAAAGATGCATTATAAAATTAAAGGACTGAAGTAAAACTTTGTATGAAGTTGGGGGACGAAACTAATTAGGTAACGTACTGGTTTTTCTTGGGTTGAAGAGAAAACATTATGCATATATGCGTGCGCACGTATATATATATATATATGTAATACTATTTTCATTTCTTAATATGAGAGCTAGTTTGATATTTATTTTAGTTATAAATATAAGATATTAATTCATTTTGTCTCTAATGTTTATTTATTTATTTTTTGAAATAGTCTTTATAATAGTTGCATATGTTAATGATTTTATTAAATGGTAGTTCTAGTACATATATATTATCAATAAGGTTATTTTCGATAATACCTATTTATTATAAATAATTAATTTAACTAATTTTTTAATTTATTTAAATTAATTAGTTAATTAACTAATTTTTATATTATCAAGGGAAAGTAATATATTATTAAGGAGGTATTTGGATAGAAACTAAACTATAGTTTTAAAAGTGTTTTTACGATATACAAAATAAATATATAGAGAAATTTGTCTCATTTTACAAAAAAGTGCTTTTGAGAAGCACTTTTGAGTGTTTCTAAACACCCTTTTAAGTCTTGCTTCCTTGGAAAGATGAACCGCTGATTTTGTTACTAGTGTATTTAATTTCTACATGGCATTCGTCTCTTCTGCTGCATATTACACGAGCTTGTACGTGTTTTTGTTTCGCTTTGCAAATACAACGAACAAAATGGAGTTCTGAGATGTGCTTACTGATATCAGTGTATGATTCAGTAGGGGTGTTCAAATTGTCTCATCCTGATGAGTCCGTCCTGGTCCCGATAACTTTGAGATGGGACGGGACAGGATAAAAAAATTTACAGGACGGGACAGAATATACCCCGGGACGGGACACGGGACACCGTCCCGTCACAGTCCCGTCCCAGGGTATATACTATATAATAAAAAAAATTGCAAATATACCACATTTCCCAACTTGCCCTAATTATTTCTAATAGTCCAAGTTACCAATTCGACACCTCTACTGCCTTCAAAGTCTGTAGTTCCTCATTCTTTCCTTCCCCGTGACTCGACCTCCGCAACGGCGCCTCCCCTGAGCTTTACCTTGCTGCCTTCATCACTTCCTCAGGTTATTCCTCCTCGCAACGCGAGCCCACTAGTGCGCACTCTTGTCTGTCTCCTGCAGGTCTCCCTCCAATGACGGCCTCTCGCGTTAGCCATTCTCCAGTCCGTAGATCGCTAGCCGCGGCCACTAATCTCAGGGATTTTTTCTTGGGTCGGCGCTCTGACACCGGTGACTCTCTCCCGCGGCCTCCTTCTTCTTTGAGTCTGCTTGGGTTGCTTTAAGTCTCTTTTCCTGCCCTTTGACAATCACTGAGGTAAGGGTGCTTTGCAATCTCCTATTATTGAAAAGTATAATACTCCCATGCTAATCCTGCTTATAATTTTCTTGTATTTGAGATGCCCGTATACTGATTGCATGTAATTGCTCGAGCTGATTGTGTTCTTGATTGCTAAAAGGTGGTTCAAAATAACAAAGGGCTTATGATGACATTTATTAATGCTATCGCAGGGTGTGTTTCAGCTTTGAATTAGAGACTCCATGTTTCAGGAAAAAAAAAGAATAGCGCCGTCCCTGCAAGATTTTATGTAAGACAGATTCAAAATAACATATATATATAATATATTCAATCCATATAATACAAAATAAATCCTCTTATAAAACATACAGCAGAAGACTTTAAGATTAGAGTTACCTCTCGCCATAGCTATTGCTTGATTAATTTGAGAGCTGCAAGATAGATTGGAGTCAGGAGAAAATTGATTCAGGTCTCTTCTGATTGGGAGATAAGCACAGTGATGGCAACCAAGTTCAGCCGTCACTAGTAAGGGAACCTCAAGGAGCAGATAGGGTTTACTATTTCTGAATGTATCGCTCTGTAAACTTTCAGTCGTAAAAAACCTAATAATTAAATTCTCACCATCAGAGAAATATAATCCTGACTGAAAATAAAAACCCTACTAGGCTTGGGCCTTATTTGATGACGGGCCCCTCTCAGGACATTTTATTAATTCCTAATTAAATAGCTAAATAATTGATGATAATGATAAAATATCTCACATTCTCCCACTTGACCCGTGTACTATATGTCAATTGCGCTATCCCAGATAAGCTAAGGCTATACTGCAAGAATCCTGGCGACAAGTCCCCTTAAGTCGGGTATTGCCTTCCATGCATTACAAGCAGCATCCTTACTTAATGGGTATACCTTTATGAAAAAACTCAATGTTTATTCGGTTCTTGCCTCATGCTTATCAATCTCAAAACACACATGTATATACAATTACAATTAGAGATGACAAACCATAAACTAATTTCATTGCTCATACCTCAGCTAATCAAATGAAGGACGAAGTATTGGAAATTGTGCCCTAAGGGCCAATCATTGTGTTATGAACATTGTTGATTTATGAGTTTCTTAATTATGTTATCATATTATTTGCATGTTTACTGTGATGACTATCCTTGGATAACTCATGATTTTATCCTAAATGTCCCTGGTCGGTCATCTATGTGGGAGCAGAGATGAAATAAGACCAGTATGACTTTGAAGATGTATAGAGATATAAATCAAAGTCATAGGCACATGTAAGAGTACAAGGTGTTGGACCGACCCGCTATGAGAGAGCTGCATGGGTTAAGTCATAAGCTTCTCTCATATACAAACCATGTCACTATGCCCTTTGACCTGAGATCATCATGGATTCCTACATGAGAAACGCTCAGCTTTGACCTAGTCAAAAGTCACTTTTGACCGAGTGATCATAAAGACTATGTTCAGGCTTAGTCGTTTTTCATATAGAGGAATGTGAATGGTCAAGATGGAATTTGTCCCTCACATTCGTAGAGAGATATTACTGGGCCCCTCGATGAGTGAGGCTGAGAAATGTATGGCCATACTATAATGGAAAGATAGTTCCATTTCTATACTTAGACTACTCAGGGATCGAGAAAGTAACGGTCAGGAATAGGAGGATGACGTTCTCCATGTCTCATCCATGACCAAAATGTCGTGTGACAAAAGGGACGTGATATAGTTGTATGAAAGGTTACATCGTTCATCGATCCTCATATGATTTGGGTAGTCGTGATGTCTTGCTAGAGACCGCTTATGACTTGTGAGTCATTATAGTAAATGGCCCACTGCCAACTTCATATGGGCCTACAGGGTCGCACACAAAATAGCCCAATACGAGCTATGATGTCCAGATTCATTGAATCTAAGATATGTCCAAATTCAATGAATAATCTAGGGTGGACGTGTATATATATATATAAATTCGCGTATATATATTATATGATATAAGAGATATTTATAAGATTTGATTTATAAGGATAAATTAAATCTCTATCACTTTTAAATTTGAAATTTAGATTGATATGATATCTTCGATTTGATTTATTGGAATAAATTAAATCTATATCAGTTCTAGATTGATATGGTATAATATAATATCTCAAATTTGATTTATTAGAATAAATCAAATATAATTCCGTCATATCTTTATTTTGAATTAAATGAATAGGTGAATTAAATCTATGGGACAGATTTAATATAAACCATATTTATTTAATTGATTTCTTATCAGATTACGCAATATATGATATTGTATTAATTTCAGAATTAATTTAGGATTAATTCTAAAATCCAATATCCTTCATAATACCGATAGCATCCTATGTATTTGATATTTTTAGGAGCTAGGGTTTTAGGTGTGTGAGAGAGCAAAAGGTTTGCAGATAAGAAACGGCTAAAATAGAAATGGTGAGGACGGATCCTCAAAAAAGCCCTAGAATGACAAGAGGCACTAGCACGTCGTTCGTGATTGGAACGCTGTTCGTGTGGATACCGGTAGAGGAAGCCGATATGAGTTGTCGACTTCTCACGAACAAAGGGAGAGCATAGGCATCCCGAACGTCAGAATCCCCGAGCCACCAACGATTCGAATACCGTAGGTAACACCTCTTACTACTTGACTTAAACACAATCGGTAGATCCGGGCAAGGGATTGGAAAATTTTAAAGTTATTTTCCGCTACGTGTCTTTTGATCCCTTACACGAAGTCCCATGTGAGGCACATGCAAAACAAATTCATTCAGTTTCAATCCTTTAGTCAAAGGATTTGCTAGCATACTCTTTGTATCGATATGTTCAACCGAAACTTGGCCATCCATAACTCTTTCTCTCCAGCAAAGGAACTTCAGTTCGACAAATTTACTTTGACTCTTATTCCTTTTGTTGTTGGATATGGCCACGGCAGCTGTGTTATCACAGTACATTCTAATCGGCCTAGAGACTGATTCCATAATCTTAAGCCCCACAATGAAATTCTTGATCCAGATTGCTTGTGGCTTGCCTTAAAACATGCAATGTACTCAGCGTCACCAGTGGAAGGAGCAATTAGTGTTTGTTTTACAGTTTTCCATGAAATAACTCCTTCTGCTAACAGAAAGATGTAACCAGTTGTGGACTTGTATGTGTCCATGCATCCTCCTAGATCAGAGTCTGAGTAACCAATCACTTCTAGATTCTCTGTCCTCTTATATGTAAGCATATAGTGTTTAGTACCCTGTAGATATCTAAACACTTTCTTTGCAGCTATCCAATACGCCTCACCAGGATTACTTTGGTACCTTCCCAGCATGCCCACAGCAAAAGCTATATCAGGTCTCGTGTAGACCTGTGCATACATTAAGCTTCCTACTACTGAGGCATATGGGACCTTTTCCATTTCCTTTTTCGTAAGCTCGGTCTTGGGACATTGATCTATACTGAACTTATCCCCTTTTTCTAGAGGAGTCACGTTAGTAAAACAGTTCTTCATTCTGAATCGTTCAAGAACTTTGTTTATATAGGCTTCTTAAGACAGGCCTAGGAGGTCGTGAGTCCTATCCCTATGGATCTTAATGCTAATGACATAAGATGCCTCACCTATGTCCTTCATATCAAAGTTCTTAAACAAGAATTGTTTTACCTCGTGCAATAGTCCCAGATCATTGGTTGCAAGCAATATGTCATTGACATATAAAATTAGAAATATGATTTTGCTTCCACTAGCCTTGTGGTATATACACTCATCCATGATGTTCTCATAGAAACCAAATGATGTGATCACTTCATGAAACTTTAAATACCACTATCGTGAAGCTTGCTTTAGACCATAGATCGATTTCTTTAACTTGCAAACCATATGTTCTTTGTCTTTTGCAATAAATCCCTCAAGTTGCTTCATGTACACCTCTTCCTCAAGATCACCATTAAGAAAGGCAGTCTTAACATCCACCTGGTGTAACTCCAAGTCAAAATGTGCAACCAATGCCATGATGATGCGGAAAGAATCTTTCATTGATACAGGAGAAAAGGTTTCTCTATAATCGATTCCTTCCACTTGTGTGAAACCCTTAGCAACCAACCTTGCTTTGTAACGATCAATGTTACCTTGTGAGTCTCTTTTGGTTTTGTAAACCCACTTATAGCCAATGGCTTTAGACCCACTAGGTAACTCTACAAGCTCCCATACATGGTTGTTTGCCATTGAGTTCATTTCTTCAACCATGGCATCATGCCACAATTTGGAGTTTCCACCTTTCACAGCTTGAGTAGATGTCAAAGGATCATTTTCAATGCTAACATCACAGTCAATTTCAGCAGAGTACACAACATAATCACTAAGTAATACTGGTCTTCTTTCTCTAGTTGACCTTCTTAATTCAACTTCTTGAGTTGGTTCAGATTGCCCATTAGGAACATTCCCTGTCACATTCTGTGGTGGTTCAGATTGTGTGAAAGGTTGATCAGCTTGCATATGTTCCTGATGTCCAGCATTGTCAACTTGTGTTATGGGATCTACACTATGTTCTATAACAACTCTAACTGGATGAGAGTCATTGACCATTGAAGTTCCCTCACCATTTGTGTTAATGGTTTCTTCTATGTAATCATCTTTTGTCTAATCACTCCCACTAAACACGTCATTCTCAAGAAACTTAGCATTCCTAGATTCTACAAAACGTTTTGAAGGTGGAGGACAATAAAACTTATAACCCTTAGACTTTTCTGCATAGCCTACAAAGTAAGCTCTTATAGTCCTAGGGTCCAATTTCTTTTCTTATGGGTTATACACTCTTACTTCTGCAAGATAGCCCCATACTTTCAAATGATTTAAACTGGGTTTCCAACCTTTCCAAATTTCAAAGGGAGTTTTAGGTACTACCTTTGTTAGAACCCTATTTAATATGTATACGGATATCTTGAGTGCTTCTTTCCATAATGAAATTGGAAGTTTGGAGCTACTCATCATGCTCCTAATCATGTCCAATAAGGTCCTATTTCTTCTTTCAGCTACACCATTCATATCTGGTGAGCCAGGCATGGTATATTGAGCAACTATACCCTGCTCTCGAAGAAAGTCAGCAAATAGACCAGGTGCTTGTCCTTCATTTGTGTACCTACCATAGTATTCACCACCTCTATCATACCTTACAATTTTAATTGGTTTCCCAATTTGTTTTACTACTTCTATTTTGTATTCCTTAAAGGCATCTAGTGCCTCACTTTTATTATAAAGCAAGTAAACATACATATATCGCGAGTAATCATCAATAAAGGTAATAAAATCCTTTTGACCATGCGCGGTTAAATCAGGGCAGCAAATATCGGTATGTATAATCTTAAGCAATTCAAAACTTCTTTTAGCTCCCTTTTGTGACTTGTTGGTCTGCTTTCCCCTTATGTAGTCCACACAAGAATCAAATTCTGAATGGTCTAAGGGTGGAAGAATTTCCTTCTTAGTTAACCTTTTGATTCTCTTAATGGAGATATGTCCCAATCTCCTATGCCACAAGCGAATAAAATTTTCATTGATGACACTACGTTTAATACCACGTGAAATAGTAAAAGATTGAACAAGATCACGAATTGTTTTAAATAAATCACCAATCATTGCAATGTCTGCAATCTTAACATGATGTCTGCTCAAAAACATAGAGCCCTTTTCAAGACATAAACCATAATCCAACGGAATTAATTTTGAAATGGAAATTAAGTTCCTCATGTAAGTCGGAATATAAAAAGTCTCAAAAAGGTTTACATGAGTATTATTTAAAAAAATACAATAAGTCCCAACCAACTCCACACGGTCTGGGTTCCTGCTGCCTGATAGAACCCATTCCTCACTCGGACGTGGTGGCCTGCTTGTTAAGAAGCCCTGCATGGTTGTGGAAATGTGGATCATTGAACCAGTATCAATCCACCAAGTGTCATCATCAACATTAACAGCATGAGATTCTAAAGTAACATGAGAAGTAAACATACCTTTACGTTCAAGCCATGCCTTCCTCTTGGAGCACTCATTCTTCATGTGTCCCTTCTTCATATAGAAGAAGCATCTGGCATCCTTCTTATTTAAAGCAGTGGCAGGAGGGATTCTTTTCTTCTTTTTCTTTTTATCATCCTTGTTTCCCTTCCTACTACCATCCTTATTGGAACTTTCTCCCAAATCAGCTTCTTTGGATACACCCTTTCCACTCGTCAACAGCCTAATTTCTTCTTGCACACACATAAACAGTAGTTCATCTACTGACCATTTTTCCTTATGTGTGTTGTAAGACACCTTAAAGGCATCAAATTGTGGAGGAAGGGAGTTCAGAATTAATTGCACCAGAAATTGCTCAGTTGGTTCCATCTCGAATGTTTTTAGTTGAGAGGATAGATCTCTCATTTTCATAATATGCTACCTGATTCCACCAATACCTGTGACCTTCATAGCACATAGCTCTGACATGATGGTACCTCCCATCTGCTTATCTATCGATTTAAACTGTTTATCGACAGCTTCCAGGTATTCTTTAGCAGTTTCACATTTAGGGATTGCTCCCCGAATGCCCCTTGCAATCCTTGTTTTAATGATCAAGAGAGCAAGGCGGTTGGTTTTCTCCCAATGTTCATATTAATCCTTATCAGTCGAGTTATCAGCTGGTTTGGGAGGCCTGTCAGTCTCTAAGACAAAGTCCATGTCATAGCAACCAAGCTGCAAGGCAATATCTTCCCTCCAATCAGGGTAATTAGTACCATCCAATATGATCTTGTTACTAGCATCAGTAATCAGGTTAAGGACAGAAAATGAAGTTGCAATATCAGAGAATCATCAAACTTACAAATCAATTGAGGCAATCACAATAACCGTGCCATGCATGCTTAAAAACATTAATAAAGCATACAATTATAAATACGTATCAGTAAGTTCTACTTGTGGGAAAAGAAATTAGCATAGCATGTATTTATCTCATATTGATGGAACTAGAACGCATTTATATTTCCTAATACCTGTGGGCTACTTAGAAAATACAAGGCAATTCTGTCCCACCCTAATTAAATATACATTTATAGTTATCTACTTGTGAGCAAAGATTAATTATAAATGCATATTTAATTACAATTGATATTTTATAAGTCCATAATGTGATTTATGTTGCATGCAACAGATAAAGGATGCTGTGGCTACTCCTTAAGAAAGCATGCTAATCACAAATATCAAATGAGCACATTTAATCCAACACATGCACAATATTAATGGAGAACACAAGCAATTAATTATCATATTAAGTCCTCCCACTATTTTATGCATCCAAACAATTGTTTAAACATTAACCTCAGTGTATTTCTACTTAAATAAACATTGCAAAATTCAAATAATTAAAATAATTTTCCTAAATTCATTATCCAAATATTTAGGCAAATAAACAATACAACAAACAATTTTGCAAATTTACACAAAAATGTGAAATAGCTAAGTTCAATTTTTATCTCTATTTAAACAATTTAAATATTTGCATAAAATAAATAACATGTGAAAACCATTTTTAAATAAATAGAACAGTTTTCAATTAATGGTTTATTTAACATAAACAAATTCTGGAAAATCAAATTAAATGGCCCAAAATAATTTTCTGAAAATAAAACCAAATGGCCCATACTTTAAAGTCCAAACAGAGCCCAAATAAGCAATCCAGAAACAAAACAAAATATTTAGGCCAAAAACGAAAGTCCAGAAAACTAGCAAAGGGGGGAAAATTCTATACAAAAAACCCAAACAGAGGCCCAAAAGTGTTACTATTACGACACTGTGCAAAATCCTTTTTTTTATAACAAAATGGCCCAGACCGGAAAAAAAACTAAATGGCAGAAGCCCAATACTTTTGGCCCAATTCAGAAACACATTAAAACAAACCAAAAAATAGAAATTGATTACCAAAAAAATGACAGAGGCCTAAAAAGCCCAGGACGCATCCGGCCCAGTTGGTAAACTAAAGAAAAATAAACAAAACAATTTTGAAACCCAAAATAGGGCCCAAAATGTGTCAGCCCGCCATTCCTGAATTAGTGAAACTGTGCGTTTCACTAATGGGCTGAACACCTTCTTTTTTTTTTTTTTTGCCTTTATAATTTTGGTTTTGGGCCTTTTTTTTAATTGTTAACATATACAAATTTGGGTTAACCTAACCCGAATCTTGACCCGTTTCTATGTTGCTTCACAGCCGCTGACCCCCTACCGGGTTCTGCAGTGCTTTCCGGTGACCAGAACGAAATTATGGCGAGCCTCATGTTGTTTTAGGGTGTTTTTAATGGCAGTTTTATCATATTTGTGTCCAGAAAGCATTGACAAGTTTTTTTTAAAACAGATTTTATATACTTCTATCACATTAACCCAAACCAAAAGTTAAACAATTAAAAATATGAATAGCACGAAGCATCTCAGATTTTGGCTACGGGACCAATAGAATAATGCCCAGAAACATGAAAGCAACCCATTCAAACATATTTCAATGGAAAAGGATAGCCAAAACGCAGATAAAAATTCAAACTTTGGACAGAAAAAACCACATGATAATTTGGTTCCCCAAAACAGTGATGGAGTCAACGACGGCGATCATCGGAGGAACAATCATTCATCTCCTCGCGTCCCATTTATCCGAAAACATGCGTGTATTAAAAACAAGAACCAATACGGTTTGAAAATAGATGGGGGTTCAGGTATCTCTGATCTGGATTATATGGATCTGATAAGATATGCAACGGTAAATTCCATGTAAAGTCAAATCATTCCAGATAAAAACAAAACGCATTAAATTAAACAAAGATAGGTAGAGAAAAACCTAACCAGGCTTTGATACCACTTGTAAGACAGATTCAAAATAACATATATATAATATATTCAATCCAATATAATACAAAATGAATCCTCTTATAAAACATATAGCGGAAGACTTTAAGATTAGAGTTAACTCTCGCTATAGCTATTGCTTAATTAATCTGAGAGCTGCAAGATAGATTGGAGTCAGGAGAAAATTGATTCAGGTCTCTTTTGATTGGGAGATAGACATAGTGATGGCAACCGAGTTCAGTCGTCACCAGTCAGGGAACCTCAAGGAGCAGATAGGGTTTACTGTTTCTGAATGTATCGCTCTGTAAACTTTCAGTCGTAAAAAACCTAATAATTAAATTCTCACAATCAGAGAAATATAATCCTGACTGAAAAGAAAAACCCTACTGGGCTTGGGCCTTATTTGACCACGGGCCACTCTTAAGACATTTTATTAATTCCTAATTAAATAGCTAAATAATTAATGATAATAATAAAATATCTCACATTTTATTCATAGTTACAGTTTACTTATTTTCCTCAGAGGCGCAGGATTTTAGATGCACACTTTAGTATTTTCAATATATTGTGAAGTGATCATCCCCTTGATATGAGTAATTTATAGCGAGGCATTTAAAAAAGATGAATAGCATGTGTAATGATTTGTTGTTCTAATTCTCAAACCTTCGTTCTCAACTGCTCAGATATGATGCATGTGTTATTCTCTACATGACCTGATGGTGTTTTTTATTTTATCACTTCGGTAGGTCTTTGATTATTAATTTACTAACGGATCAGAGGAGTTTTTGTTAATTTAAAACATGCAAAGGCCCAAAACATAGAGAATTAACGGCTTGTCCCAAAAAAAAAAACAAGGAAAGACATCAAGCCCAACAGCAAAGGTCCAGTTTGAAGGGGGGAAAAAAAGAGACGGGACGTCCTTGTCGGGACTAGGACGGAACGGGACATAGGACAAAATTTCTGTCCTATTCCTGTACTGGGACGGGACAGGAACGGCCTTGTCCCGGTCTCGTCCTGTCTCGTGAACAGCCCTATGATTCAGCACGCGGCATCAAGAACCTCCAGGTGTAGCTTATTTGTGGTGCAGACACGTATTTAATTTCCTTCTAAGTTTAGTATTGTTATAATAAAATCATGGCCATCAAAAATTTGACTTGAATGTTGCAAATTTAATAATGAGAATTTTTTGTAAGAAGTATCAATTATAAAATTATTTTTATTTTTAATGCTGTATCTGTCAAGGTTATTGAAACATAAAAATACGTTAAATTGAATCTAAACAATTTAAAATCAATCTGAATAGTTCTTACTATAAGAAGCATGATATTTTTTGACCAGAAATGATAAGCATGATATGCTCTCGTTTATTTTGGGTAGAATATGGAATGGAGTTCATCTAGCATAGCTCAATTAATAGACCTTAGACTTGAGAGTTTCTGGTATGTAAGCATTGTAGATACTTTTTCTAAGATTCTTTTAATCAAATTATGCGATTTAAAAACAACCGAAATTAATTAAAAAATAAATTAATATGTAAAAATTAATTTTTTAAGTATATCCTTATTTAATAAGGGGACTAATAAAAGAGAAATATTAATAATGAATTAAAGGATGAAAGAGAACGTGGTATGGAAAAAAAAAAAAGATAAGGAGAGAGAATAGAAAATTAATTATGGATAAAGTTGATAAAAATACGGTTAGTGTTCTAACATTTCTAAATATGATATTATAAAACGAACCAAACTAATTCAAATTTTGGGATTAAAGTTTTGTAGTGATTTAATTATAAAAAATATCACTTCATTCATATTTATAAGTCACTTGTAAAAAAAAAAGTTTGTTCTTGAATATAAATCACTTGTAGGATAATTAATGAGTTTGTTTTTTCAATTTCATCCCTGTTGACTTAATAAATACAAAGAACAATAAAGTAATTAAGTGAGATAAAATATAAAATATTTTTAATACCATTTCTTAATTTGTAAGCTTGCGGTAGAAGTCACTTATGAATAAAAATATTTGGACCTGCTTGGTGGCGTTACATATTCAATAGAATAGGTGGCTTCAAAAACAATCATTTAGCCCTTTTACAGCAGACACGTATTTGCGTGATTCATGCTACCGTTTTTCTTACAAGAACATTTAATTTAAATTCTATATATGGCAATCGGTTCTTCCGAGATGTATGTTGGTGACAATGCATGCGATTGAATATACGTGGCATCAAAAGCTTTCATGGAGCTTTCAAAAAGACATCACCCGGGTTTGACTATTTTGCTTGGAAAATTCCATTTGACAGCTATATATATATATATACTCCTCCGATCCTTAATATAGTACTCAATTCTTGAGTTGGTTTTGGTCCTAAATATAAGGCCCATTTATCATATTTATCAATTTTATCTAAATTACCCCTATAGATACTCTCTCAACCATAATTAAAGAGAAGAGGAAGAGGAGGTATTAAAAAAGATGATTATGGTGTTTTAGGAAAAATGTGTCACTTTTTTTATAATTAACTAACTTACTTAACTTTCTTAATCTAATCAAATTAGTTAAATGGGTCTTACATTAAAAACCGGAAGAGTATATATATATATAATTATAAAGGTCGACTCCGTTGCGTGACCAAACTCTTCAACACTTCTAGGGGACCCCTAGACTTTCATATATCATTCTTTCAATTACAAATGTTTGTGAGTTTTTTTTAGCTCGATTGTTAATTCTCTACTCTTCTCTTTAGCTAATCAATCTCTTTAGATTTTGTCTTCCATCAAGCAACTGGCATAGGCTGGTAACTTCGCAGAAGGAACAACTAATATCATCATTTAGGATATTCTTATTTTTCTAAATTATTTTCTAATTTAGATGCGATAGCTGTTAACTCTTCATCTTCTCTTTTTGCTACTTTTACTTTTTGCTACTCTTCTTCAATCATGTACATGCAATGTTATATTTTTCTTATTAATAACATTTGAACTTTTATATAAAAAAAAAATAAAGGTGGATGAGGTGTTTTCAAAATTTTTAAATTTTTATAAAATCTTTTCTGTAAAACATAGGATGAATAATATTGGTGTAAATAAAGTTTAAGACTTGTTTATGAGAACGTTAAATAACTTTTTATAAGCTTAGTGTTTTTATGAAAGAATGAAATCAAACTCTAAATAGAAGCTTAATTTGAATATGCGTGTTAAAGAAGATTTCAAATAAAGTTTTGAATGCAAAAGTAAAATACATATGATATGTGTTGGAGATATAAAGAGATAATGTGTGCTTTGGGGGGGTGATTTATGAACCAGAAGTAACTTATTTTGCAGTAGAAGCCCAATTCAAAAGGTAAGCCTATTTGGAAGAGCTTGTATAAAAATGTAGCCCAACGCATGATTCACATTAAGCTGGGGGAGGTAGCTTTTTCAAGTGGCAATCGGGCTTAACACCATTGGAAATTGTCAAAATAGTAATTTTCTCTCACTCCTCCCATTATTTAATGAAACATATGCCCATTTTATAATTTTACAGCCTAAACTTATTTTTATTCAATTATAATCTAAATAACTTTTTATCCAATCTAATTTTTACAAACCAACTTTTATAAAATCCAATTCAAACACAATTCACATTACTTAATTTAAATTTTATCCAATCTGCAGATTGTAAATAAGTTACTTTTTTTATTGCTAATCCAAACGAACCCATAAATGATAGAGAGAAGGTACGTAAATAATGATTCATGCACATCACATTTTCATGAAACCATGGATTGGCCCACCAAAATATGATTTCATAAAAAGCAAAAAAAAAAAATCCCCTTTTCTAAAGGTTGGCCAATCGTGTTTGTCGGATCAAATTGTTTATTGTACAAAGGGGCCAAGGCTAATAGTCATTTTTCCCCTCACATTGTAACAAAAAAAAAAGAAGGATTTCATGGTTAAAATTTTTAAAGTAAAATATAAGCTTTAAATTCAAGAAGAAATATCATTCATTTTATAATCTTAATTTAAGTTTGTCTTAATTTTACCTTTAATTATTTATTCTCTTTCTTTTATCATACTCTCTCTTATTACATTCCCCACACATTCTTTTTCATTCTTTTTCTCATTTATTATAAGAACATATTTGAAAACAAGATTATGTTTCTAACCTATTTATTACTTTTAATTAATTTTAACTAATTATTTATTATCCACGATTTAGTTATTTGAAGCTTGTATATAAGACTGAAGGAGTCATATTTTTCTATTGGAAAAAAAATTATTTCTCTAAAAGCATATTTAATCTTATATTTTATAAATATATATATATGTAACATGCCAAATTTTCTGACTTAGGAAAGCATAAATAATAAAATTTATTTAAAATTATCTAGTGCTTGAATAAATTGGGGGAAAATATGGAATATGAATTTTGAACACTTAGAAATATTTTGAAAAAGTTTATTCCCAGAAAAGTGGCTTAAATAATTTTAAAGTTATTTTTAGGGAAAACATAGGTTAGTTTCTTAGAAAATTCTAAGAAAAATACTCACAGGTTAGGAGTTAACTTCTGATCCGAAATTTTTTAGAGAAGTTATTTTATGGGTCAAAGAATTTAATAGATAATATAAATTCATATAAAATTAATTTCTGGATATATTTTAAGTTTCAGAAAAATTGGTGGAAGGATGGAAATGGAAGAAAGGAAAGAGATGAAGGACGTAATGGCCGTTTACCTCACTCCCACACATAGTACCCGTACAGCCTCCCCTATAAACCATCTGATTGACTCCTCCCATCCTCATTCGCGCTGCTGCACGAAAAGAAAAGAGAGATAGGCAGAGAGAGAGAACATCAGATGCGAGGGTCGGAGGTAGTGATCGGTGGCTGGATTCTTGCATGCAATCCGTGTTTCCAGCCAAGGTGAGCCACCTGAACCCTCTTCCATTCTTGTTTCCTTTGATCTGTGGCTTAATAAGGTGCAATGTTTGAGTGAGAACATCTGGTTTGTGAGAGAAAGAGAAGGACCGGAGAAAAGGATTGGTGAATGTATGTTTGTTGGCAAGAATGAGGTATATGATGTTGGTTTTCGAGCTTGCATGTCAATTTTTAGCTCTGTTTAGACGGTGGCTGAACAGGGGGTCAAGGTTCTGCAAATTTGAGTTACGTTCTTGTACGCCTTCCTTCTTGCCTCTTCCGTGAGAATCTGAGTCATAGTGTGTGTTTTTGTTTCATGGGTGTCGGATTCATGGAGCCAAATGGGGAAAAACTGAAACTGATATATACAAATATATATGTATAATGTATTGCATGTTAATTTTCGGTTAAATGTTGTTTTCCCTCCTCTGTTTTTGCTGCTAAAAACAGAGGTCATAGTTGCTGGTTTAAGATGAGAATGGGTTGAGTTAATGGATTGGGCTAGAAATTGATTCGTCAAATGCTGGAACAATTGTAAAGATCTGGAATTTCCAGATTTGAAGAGTAGGCCGAGGGATTGTTTGACTTCGGGTTCTTTGGAATTAAAAGTTAAGAACTGGAAGAGATTTGGATAGTAAACTATGTGAAGCCTAATGTTCAGATTCTAAATACTTAATGATTATTTTGTGTGCCTAAACTATGCTTACAGATTTAAAATAAAGATTCTAATGTGGTTTTGGAAAGTGAATATAGTTTTTGAACCCGTGATCATGCGTTAATATATAAGCATATATGTATATGATTTTGGAGGTTGCATAAGTGAATATATGGTTGGGTTAATTGGGTGCTGATGGCCGAAGGATTAAAGGAAAAAAATTTATATTTGAAATTTAGAAAGAATTAAACTTGACTTATGATTTGAAGTTATTGGGAAAAAAGAAGAAAAGAAATCAAATAGAAAAATGGCTACATAATAGGTACAAGATGTGAATGTGATAATAGAAAGTTATTTGTTGTCAGTTGGTGAAGAAAAGAAACTGTCTTGTTTCTTTAGAATATAAGTGTTAATTGAAGTTAAATGAGGATTAAATTAATATATATAAATATGTATATATATCTTTTTAGTTTTTTCATAACGACCAACCACTTGATAAAAGTGGAGCCAGATTTAAAAAGGAGGAGGACACACTGTTGTCCTTAAAATATAATGAATAAAAATAATATTTTTGACTATGATAACCAGTTACTAAGAAAAGTAACTGTATAGGTTGAGATATAGAAGAAAACCTTCCAAAGAGAATAGTTTGAATAAAAAAAAGTGTTCAAGATGACCAACTACTACGTGATGGTAGAGATTAAAGAAAATTTGAGATTTAAAGAGAATTATTTAATTTATAAATTACAGTTGGATCAAGCTTTTGATTTACTCTTACAAATATGATAGGCTTTGATATCTGTTTAAGTCTACAAAAGAAGCAAAAGAAGAAGAAGAAATTTGTAAGGTTTGGCTTGAAGGGAAGTTGACCAGGTAGTAGTTATATTCTGTCTTATACTTGTGTATGATTGCTGCATGTCTATTTGTGCCATATTGCTATTTTAATGTATGAAAACATGTAATCCTCAATTCCTTACATGAATTATTTAGCTGTGATCATGTGTAGTTGATAGATATAGGGCAATATCTGCCAATTATTTGCGTATTATTTATTCGGTTTGTCTATTTCTCATTGCACATAAATGCTTAACTGTATCAGCTTGCAAGGTTATATTCTACTTTGGCTTGTTTTGCATGTTTTGTGTAATATGCACATTTATTTGACAGAAATTACTACTATGGAGATTCTTTATAATCTTATGCTCACTTTCATGATATACAGCAAAGGCGAGTAGCTCTGAGGAAAAGGAAGTTGTATAAGAAGAAGTGGGTTGGTTGAAGAGTAGGGATGCCTACTATATTCTATATATAGTGGTAGAATATTTTGATAAGTTAACACTTATATTATTATATATGTTATGTGGGTAAGTAACTATTACTTGTTCTATGTAAATAAAATGATGTATACTCTATAGGAAGGAGAGTACCTCCAAGTGCTCGTAATCACCATCGTCTGAGATGGCTGCTATATTATAACATGATATTAGGGATGAATATGGTATGAAATGTGAAAAAAAGAATCGTTCCATTTTTCTTAGTTTGGAAACCTGGAGTTAGTGATTCATAGATATTATATTGACCTTATTGGTATATAGAAAGTTAGATGTTGCAATATACATATATTAATTATATTTTTTATATATGATTTATTATGTTAGCAAAAAAAAATATTATTAACAAATTTATTACTTTGAAAAAATATAAATAAAAATATATATTTTATATAATTATCATATTAACTTGTGTCTTTTTAAGTAATTTACACATAAAAAAAGTGCTTCTAATAATAACTATCCAAACACTCTCTTTTATCAAAATTAATTTTTTACAAAATCTATTTTTAAAATAATTTTTTTTAGAAGTTATTTTTCAAATCATGATTTGGTTTTATTGAAACGTTTATGTTAACTCCCCCAAGAATACTACTAGTACTTGAGATTTCTTCACTGTACTCCACAAGTTTGAAATGGGTATTTATGAGCTACTATAATTTATATTCTCTCTTTTAGTGTAAACATACCAAGAGATAGCACCCTCTTGATGCCTCTCCAAAAGATACCTCACCTTTTTTTTTCTAACGATGAATATTTTTTTTTGGCCAAATTAACGATGAATATTGAAGAATTAGAATTTCACTCAATGGAAACTCTCTTAGTGAAAAGATTGAGAACAATGAAATTTCAACACTCAAAGATGGGAAATGATAACTCTAAGGATGGTGATTTTCATAACTGGGGAGCAGAAAGAAGTTAAATTAAAAAGTTCACACTTAAGTATTTTCTTATTGTTCAAGCTGTTTATGAAATCAGTCTGAGGTGTTATGTTTGTAAATGTTAAGGTGTAAATTTATCCTAAAAATTTTTACTTAGAAGTGCCGGGCACCTAAAAGTATTTTTTTGTATAAATTTATCTTGAAAATTTAAAATCATCACAATTTTTATCTTTTATCATTAAAAATGTTAATAATTAATATTACTATTTTAACGATGAATATCAATTTTTTTAACCATATGGGGCAAAATTGAAATGATTTTAAACTTTCAGGACAATTTTGTACCCAAAACCAAGAGTTCTAAGTGATTTTACGATAAAATTTGGACTTTAACCCTCTATGTAAATCACTGAGAAATATATATTCATTAGGGATAAAAACTAGCCATTTTCTCAAGAATTGATGCATTAAAATAAGTAGTAATCCGTTCGAATTTTGACACGAACGTTAATGCTTTGCAGATATAGTAACAGGATTAATTAATGAATTAAAATTTTGACAAAGGAAATCAAGTCATTGGAAGTGAATTGATACGTTAAGTACGGACTTGATGCGTTAAAATCATTTCGAAGCCAGAAACCAAATCTTTCTAAGAGGCTTGTTAACAAATATTTAATGCGCTATTAAGTACACGATAAAGCTCAAAATAGGCTTCCAAAACAAGCCCCTTAATGCGTCAGGACAACATAGTTGATATGTTAAGATTTTCATATGATCAATCCAAAAGATCGACACAATAATAGGGATTGCAGTATCGTAGGAGCCTTCAAAAATAGTTTTGATTAATGGTGATTTAATTTATGAAATACGAAATAAATACATATAAAAAATTTTGTCCTGACTTATTTAAAAGTGCTTATAAACATTTAAGATTAGCATATACATGTTAAAATTATTATGATGATAGAAATTATTATCTTGAATTTTTTATATAAAAGTCAGTTGACTAATTTAAAGAAATTAAAAAAGTTATTAAGTTAGTTAGGATCCGTTTGGTAAGAAGAATTGGTTGGAATTAAAAAGAAAGGAATGGAATAGAATGGAAAATTTCTAAGTGATGACATGTTTGGTGAGCAGTGGAATGGAAAATAAGTTGATGGAAAATTTTATGTTTGGTTAGATAAAAATATGCTAGAAAATTATGCAATTTCCCATGCTACCCTAAGTGAAAAGATATAACATTATTAAACAAAAAATGCTTTTTGACATTAGAAAATAATAATGTTATTAAAAAAATTCAACAATCCAAAAAGTTAAATTAATAAAAATTATAATAAATTATAATGTAAATAAATAAATATAAATGCTTAATATAAATATAAAAATCATCATAGATTTTCATAAAAAAATACTATAAATATTATTTTTTTAAGAAATAAATAAGAATAATAAATAATATAAGTATGAATACGAAGATGACATTTATTTGTAGTCATTATACTTCTTTCCTATATTCTCTTGCAACAACTCCCTCTTTCAACTCTCTCTTTTGAATGCTTGTAATTCTGAATATTTTTAACAGTTTGTTTTTACTCATTATATTTCTCTTTGCCTTTATCAATTCGGATTTCCACTTCCTACTTAAAACTTCTCGTTTCCAAGCCATGTGGTGGATCAAATTCAAATTTTTGAATGGATTTTTATATCATTGGAAACTAGACTTAAATAGCTTTTTAGTGACGAGTCATTTGCTTAATTTATATTTAAATTGATAAAGTTATATCTGATAAAATTTAAGCTTCAATATGACAAGGAAAGGAGTAAGCAAAATTGAATTTGATACTAAAAATTCAAATGTTCTTATATCAAATTCGAATCTATACAAGAAAATGTAAATTTACTTGCATTAAATTTGAATGTACTCATTTTGTTGTCATAACTTAAGGGGGTGTTTGGCAAATTTAGGAAAAGCACTTTTGGAATCCAAACCAAGATTTGACCCCAAAAGTATCCAAACACCCCATAATTTTTTAAAATTATTGTTTTGTCATGAAACCATAGTTTATCCCATCAAAACCATGGTTTTATCATAAGCAAAATGTTTTTGCTTTTTGAATGAATCTGGATGTTGTTGTGAGCGAAATTTTCTGCCCCATTACTCCGTTAGTGTTAGAAACGCCTTCGCATTTCTCCTTCTTTCTCCTCCCTCATTTTTTTTGTGGGGACCAATGTCGTTTGCTCTTGGCGGGAGGTTTTGGAAGATCTTCAAGTGATGGGATCAGTCTTTTGTTACTGGCCCTCTCACTTACCGATGGTCTGACCAAGGAGTGGTGAATAACCACCCACCTGTTCTGGGCTCGCGTGTCAGCGCATAGCCAAAGGATTGAGCAGGCTCTTCCTTGCGCTTTATTTGAGGCGATCACTAGACGCACTTCAGAAGTTTGTTGCTGGGGACTCTATACCCAGGGATCCACATTCCGTGCTCATCATCTTGATGAGCACGGAGTGCTCAGCACTCAAAACGTGGACGTTTTGAGTGCTAAGCATGAGGGACCTTTTTTTTTTATTACAAAAAAATATATATATTAGAATTATTTTTAGTTAAAGTTTATCTAATACTCTTAAATATTTTTTTACACATATTCAATATTTTAAAATATTTTCTCATATGTATTTAGTATTCTGAAATATTTTCTAACAATGCATTTGAAAAAATATTTAAGAATCTAGTATTTTAAAGTATTTTGTGATCTATTTGGTACCTAAAATATTTTTTCATATATGTTTATTATTTTAAAATACTTTGTGACTGGGCTTACCTAAAAACATATTTTAGGATCTAGTATTCTAAAGTCTTTTATGATTTATCTAGTATCCTGAAATATTTTTTAGTATTCTAAAATATTTTATGATACAATATCAAGAAATAGAAAATTTTTTAAAACATTAAATGCACGTGAAAAAATATTTTAAGGTACTAAATAAATCATAAAATACTTTAAGATATTGAAAACATCTAAAAAAATATTTTTGAGTACTAGATAAATGTTAACCAAAAATAATTTTAATACATACTTCTTCTGATTCTTAATATAAGAGTTAGTTTAACTAATTCAAGTATACTACAAAAATTAGTTAAATTAGTCAGTTGTAATAAATAAGTGTTGTTTTCTCTAAAATGCCTCTCACTAATTATGTGTATTAACTAAAATCAACAATTGATTAAATCTTTAACACGTACAATTATTATAAAGACTATATTGAAAAAAATAAATATATATAAGAGATAAAGTAGATTATAATATTATATTTAAAACTAAATTAAATATCAAGATAATTTTTATATTAATAATTTGAGATGGTATAAATTTTTTTATAACAAAAAATAAAGTAAAAAAAATAAAAATGCTCAGCACTCAAAACGCACAGCGTTTTGAGTGCTGAGCACTCCGTGCTCATCAGGCTGATGAGCACGGAATGCGAACCCCTATACCCAGTGCTATGTCACCGTCCGTGTCTCTGACACGTTCGGGTCTTCTGCAAATCATACCTTCCTGACCGGCTCTCCTCCCCCATTAAGGTAAAATAATATTTTTTTTGTTGGAAAAAATATTTATTTTTCTTTACTCAAAAAAAAAAATATTTATTTTTCTAAAAACATATTAATCTTATATTTTATAAATACATATACACATATTAACAATTAAATTTTTTTTGTACATTGTTTATTATGTTGGTAAAAAAAACTATTAACAAATTTATTATTCTAGTCTTTAATATAAAACTTAATTGGGAAATTAATATTGGTATTAAATGTAAGGCTTATTTTATATGATTATCTTTTTCTTTTTCAAATTAACCCTATTGATATTCCTTCAACAATAATCAAATAGAAGAGGAAGGAAGGAAATTAAAAAAAATGCTTAGGGTGTCTTGAAAAAATATATCATATTAACTAATTTAACTAAGATTCTTAATCTACTCAAATTAATTAATTAGAGCTTATATTAAGGATTGTAGAAGAACTTCAAATAAAAATATAAATTAAAATATTTTTTTTATGTAATTATCATAGTAATTTATATCTTTTTAGTAATTTAAACATAAAAAAGTGTTTCTCATAACCATTATCTAAAGACTCTCTCTTTATTAAAATCACTTTTTTTACAAAATCTATTCTCAAAATCACTTTTTTCTCAAAAGCTATTCTTTCAATTATGGTTTGAATTTATCCAAACACCCCCTAAATTTCAACCATGAATTTATTGATGTAAATTGGAATTTGTATAAACAAATCTCAATCCATGCATGATACATTCCAACTTTCGCACAAAATTCAAATTTCATTGCGTCTTACTCATAACTTTGTTACACTTTGTTTTAGATAGATTGAAAAGAGTAATTTTCAATTATACATAACTTTCTCACTTTAAATTCAATTTGGGCAAAAAACTATTATTGAAAAGTTTTCTGAGTATAGTTTTAATGTAACAAGACCATTCAAAAATAATTTGTAATTTTAAAGTTATGGTCAAAATAGTAAGCAAGGGTGAGAAGCGTTTTTTTCTAGATTTTGAACCAGATTTGAAAAATCATATATATTTCATATGAGAACAATTTTTTAATTGAGGTATATGTTGTTAAGAAGCTTATAAAGAGTTGGCTAACACAAATTGAACACATTGTTGCTGTTAAAGAGTTGATTAACGCAATAATCTTCCTCCTGCATAGGTCACTCACATTCAGCAACACCGAACACGTTGTTTTTCAAGTATCGAATGGGGAAGATCAGATTGCTTCATCTAAAAATGCCCACTCATTGTTCAGTAGTTTAATTTAGAGAGTATTTAAATGTGTTTCATCTCATTTCTTACTTTAACCATATAATTTTGATGCTCCATCTGGCCCTTCCTCTTCTTCCTCATTATTTCCGTCACTGTTACTTTCTCTTTTAGGGGTCAAGTTGTCCCAAAAATTTTCTCAGTTGGATGGAAAATGGTTTCCCACCAAAAATAGTGGGAAGCCATCTTCCCGTCTTTAAAGAAAAATGTCCCGCTGCCAAAAAATGGCTTCGAGGAAGATTGGGCAACCAAACGTCTTCGGCTGATGGAAAATATGGATTTTCCTTTTCCCTTGCAAGATTTTCAGCACACCAAATAGGCCCTTAGTTATAACATGTGGTACATAATCTCTTGAAAATATTTATATGTATTATTATATTATATATCAATTTATAAGCGTAGCAAGTTAATTTGAAAAAAATAAATATAAATATTTTAAGATGATTTATTAAACTTTTTAAATTACTCTCTCTAAATAAGTTAATTCGATCTTATATTAAGTATTAGAATAGTAGGTGATTACGGAATCTAACAAGGGTCACACCTATACAAGATGATATGATTAATGACCAAAAGCTCAAGCCAACACATCTGATCCGTTCCTTTGACAAGGGTACACCTTAAGTCAAAGAATTCACAACAAAGATTTCTAGCCTCTAATTAGACCAATGTTTTAATGAATCCAAAAAGTTTCTTTAATATCTTCAATAATCTTTTTAAGCTTTTTGTAAATAATCTTTTCATGACCTTTATGTTTTTCATCTTTGAGTGGCTAGCATGATATTGATATCTTTATTTCCTTTACCTTGATGATCACTACTCTTTATTTTTTCAGACAACCTTTACCCTATATTTGGTATTGGAGGAAAATGGAGAGAAGAAAAAATTTCATTGAGCTCAATTTGAAAAATAAAAGAAGTAGAGCTGGTCACATGGATTTGACTCGTGGGACGTGGGTCTAACCTGTCAATCTACAAAAAATGACAGATTAGGGCCAGCGAAAAGTCACATCACCAGTAAACGAAACTTTTTAATCCGCACCTCTTAATCTATAACCCATCAGGATTTTTTTTAATTTTATTAATTATTACAATTATATCATTATATTTTATATCCTATATAAAAAATAAAAAAAATACCAATATCATTTATTTGATGTTTTCAATAAGTATTTGAATAAAAAATAAAAATTTTATTATATTTTTTTATATTGCATCAGAAAAAATATTTAAAAAATTGAAAAAAGTTTTAAAAAAGAATATAATAGTTGGCGGGTTGGCCCGCCAACCCGTCAATCCACTATGACAGGTTAGGGAGGACTAAAAGCCAACTCGTCGTTACACGGATCTTTTCAACTTGCACCATTTAATCTTAACTCATCACGGGTTGCGAGTTGGCCGGTATTACTACCCATAAGGAGAAGTGAGGCATTAAAATTTTAATAAAGAGTAGATGTAAGATAAAATAATAATATTAATCAATTGAAAGTTCTTAACCCTACTTCTTCAATTTTTAAAATCGAGCTCATTAAAATTTTTTCCCCCTCCCCTTCCCTTTATTTCCCTTATACTAAATGGACACTTGATATATATCATACACATGTAACTGAAATCATTTGTAAACATTATATATATATATATATATATATATATATCAATATGCATGAGCGTAATAATGTTATGAGCTCATGTATATCGAGAGTCTGTTAGTATTTTCAATTTTTTAATTCATACCTTAACTATT
Source organism: Neltuma alba (assembly GCF_004799145.2). Taxonomy (NCBI): domain Eukaryota; kingdom Viridiplantae; phylum Streptophyta; class Magnoliopsida; order Fabales; family Fabaceae; genus Neltuma; species Neltuma alba. Next base: position 9,309 of record NW_021632755.1, on the reverse strand, counting down.
TTTGTAATTTTTAATTTTAATATTTCTCTTAAAATTATATTTTAATATATATATGTATTATTTGATAAAATAATACATTTATTTATTAACTACATCGTTTAATGTATATTATTTAATAAAAATCAGTTATTTTGTATCTAAACTTAAACTTTTTTGCCATTAATTATCTATAAACAATTTTCTGTGACTTTTGTAAAAATTAACCAAATATAAATCAAATTATGCAAATTAATTTTTGTTTTATCTTAAATTGGCAAGAGTCAAATTAAAAAAAAAAATTCACTTTGCCGGATTCTAATTTTTTTTGGGCCAAATTTTATCAGTGCTAATTCAGGCATAGCCTACTAAACAAATCCTCCCAAGATATGGAACAATATAACGAAAAACACCCTGAAAATTGAAATACTTTCCTCCATAGATATCGTTAATTAACATATACATTTACACACACATATATAAAATATTTGTATATATAGAAATCAATATATACATATATATATATTAAAATTGAGTTATAGTCAACCCTTCTTAATTAGTTATTCTTTTTTTTAATAAAAAGACAATTTTACTCAAAAATCAAATAAAAAATTACATTAAAAAGGTTGGCAAATCATGATTGGTCCATTTGAGCTAAGTTCAAATAACTCAAGAAAAGAGGTCGGCCAACACAACAGAAAAACAACAACATTAGAAAGAAACAAGACAAGCCTAGTACACGTTGCCATCAAAACGACAACAGCAGTTAGCAGCTAGAGTCCATCTTGAAAGAACACGGGGAATGTTGTAGGTGAGTTCAAGATAGCCCTTAATCAGTTATATTTATATGTCTAACAATCTCTCTCTATTTTATGATAAATTAACAAATCCCCTACTTAACTTCTACTATTGCTTTCTAGTTTATTTCATAAAGCAACGTGTTTTTTTTTTCTTATACAAAAAGCAACATGTGTTTTTTGTATATTTTTATTTTGATTAAACACTAAAAAGCGCAGGGTAATGTAATTTTTTTCCATTACTTTTTATCTTGCATATTGATATAAATATCAAAGAATATTTAGCACTTTCAATCAGATTATCATAAATTTTATTATGCTTGATATTTTTGTTAATTATTAATAATGATACAATTAAACCTAAATTATTGGCAAAACATACGTTCTGCTCTAAGGGTGTGTTTGGTTGGAGGGAAGGGAAAATGAGCCTCTTCCCTCATTTGGTTAAAAATTTTAGAAGGGAGGGAAGCCAAAATGTTCCCTCCCCTCCCCTCCCTCCATTATAGGGTGTGTTTGGCTGGAGGGAAGGGGAGGGGAGGGGAGGGAAAATGAGCCCCTCCCCTTATTTGGTTAAAAATTTTGAAGGGAAAGGGAGCTAAAATGTCCCCTCCCCTCCCTCCCCCCATTTTGGCTCCCTTCCAAATTGGAGGTTTTTAGAGGGGAGCCAAATTTTTAGACCATTATGCCCTTATAGTTTTTTCAATATTCCACTTATAAAATATATTATTATAATATTTATTTCAAAAAAAATATATTATCCTAAGTAAAAAAATAAAAAATAAATACATGATTATAATTAAAAATTTATTATAAAAATTTATTTAAAAATAAAAAATTATTTAAATAAAAAATTATAATATTATAAAATTAATTGTTTTTATAAATATATTATTTATTAAATATATTTTAAAGCTGGAAAAAAAGATAGCCTAAAGAGAATAAAATTTCATTTTTCTTAGAGCATATAAAATTTGTTAATTTGATTATTTTAAATATATTATTATATTAATTAGAATAAAAAATTACTGTACCAATTTTTTAATACACATTAACATGATAAGACTAAATTTTTATTAAATTATATGATTTAAATTAAGATGTAAATTAATTTATATAATATATCAATAAAAAACATAAACTAATATGTAAGGGTAAAATGGTAAATTGATTATTACTATCCATCCCCTCCCCTCCTTGAACCAAACAAGGGATCATTAAATATCCTCTCCTCCTCTCATTTTTAATCAAACCAAACAAGATGAGGATGAAACCTCCCCTCCCCTCCCCTACCCCTCCTTCCCCTCAAACCAAACAAACCCTTAGTTCCCCTCCAAATTGAGAGTTTTTGGGAGAGCTAAATTTTTAAACCATTATACTCTTATGATTTTTTTGATATTCTACAACCACCCATAAAATATGTTATTATAATATTTATTTTAAATAAAAAAAATATTATCCTAAGTAAAAAATAAAAAAATATAAATTATTAGAATTAAAAATATATTATAATAAAAATTAATATAAATTATTATAAAAATAAAATATTAAAATATTATAAAATTAATTATTTTTTATAAATATATTATTTATTAAATACATTTTAAAGTTGAAAAAGGGCCTAGCCTAAAAAAATTAGAATTAAAAAATACTGTACCGATTTTTTAATACACATGTTAACATGATAATACTGAATTTTTATTAAATTATATGATTTAAATTAAGATGTAAATTAATTTATATAATATATCAATAAAATATAAACTAATATATAAAGATAAAATAGTAAATTAATTATTACTATTTCTCTCTCCTCTTTTTCTTAAACCAAATATTAAATATCCCTTCCTCTCTTTTCTTTTAATCAAATCAAACAAGCCCCTCTCCCTCTCTCCCCTCAAACCAAACAGCACTAAAGCCAACACTACACTTCCTCTGCTGTCTGCACTGTTGTTGCCGATCAGGGCAGCGAGGAAGTAGCCGATCGGAAGGTCTATGCCCGCGTTCGATCTCGGTTGTCTCTCTCCGTTGTCCCTGTCGTTGGTCGCCGGACCTTTGCCTTCGTCGGCTGTTTTCTTCCCTGCTCGGCGTTTCTGGTCTTTGTGCGATCCTTCCCTGCGCACCATTTTTTTCCCTGGTAAGTGGTAAAGCTTTCTTCTACTGCATCCTCCTCTAGTTCTATTATAGACAGAAAAGAATGATCTTGACTTGCGTTTGATTTGTTGGATTCGGTTGGTTCTTGACTTCTGTCTTTCGATGCAGACCAGAAAAAATTTCTTATGCTCTATACAGCCGGATTCGGTTCTTTATCTTTTTTTTTTTTTTGGGTTCTTGTTGGTATTGCTTCCTCTCTGCTCCTCGCTCTGGCGGAGAGAGGACCATTTTTTGTCTGTTACGATAGCTTGGACTGTTGCTATTTCAGTAAAACTTTGGACAAAACCCAAGACCTTACCTAAGAAAATTACTTGAAAAACTTCATTATGAGCTTCATATTACAGTAAAGCAGTTTTTCATGTGCTACTATACCAATTTAGCTTTCCTCCTCCTCCTCCTCATAGTGACATTCCTTTTAATATTTTTATTTATTGAAGATATCAAAATTATATATCATATGCAGCTTAATTTTCTCTCTCTCTCACGGACACACATCATAAAACTGACGTCCCTTTCAGTCATTACATATCTAAACATGCTTTGTATCATTCAAACAAGTTTTAATTTGCCAAACCGACTCTTTTGTTAAACAAAAAACTGTATGAATATAAATAACATCACAATAGCTGACATTTGCCTAAATTTCAGTTTGCAAACTCTAGTTTATCCAAATGCTGTTTCACAAACTTCAAAACCAAACACACACTAACCGTTTATGGGATGTTGCTTGACGCTCGTGGGCTTCTTGACGTAGATTATGACCTCAAAAAAGTTGCCATTGTTAGTTCAAGTGAGTTTGAGCAAGTTATTGTTTCTTCCCAAGCGTCACTTCCACATTCACCTCAGACCTCCAAGGTCAAACCAAAGCCTTAAGAAGTACCTAGATTGCAATCACCCAGCCAAGGTTCTCCTACTGTTTAGGTACTTGCTTAGAGAAAGAGCCTCTTCCATTGATAGCTTCTCTTTCTTGTTTGCTCTCAAGGCTTGCACCCACAAAAAGCATTCCACCAGCCTTGGAAACCAAATTCATTGTCTCATCATAAAGTTTGGATTCGAAACAATAGTTCAACTCCAGACATGCCTTCTGAAAATGTACTCTGACTGGGGAAAGCTGGAGGACGCCCACAAGGTGTTTGATGAAATACCTCGTAAAAATAGTATATGTTGGACGTCTCTGATTTCTGCTTATGTTGAAAATCAGAGACCCTGCAAAGGCTTACAGCTGTTCAGACAGATGCAGATGAACAATGTGGAGCCTGACCAAGTCACAGTTACTGTTGCTCTCTCTGCCTGTGCTGACATTGGGGCACTTGAAACAGGTGAATGGATCCACAATTTTCTTAGAAGAAAAAAAGGTCTAAACAAAGATTTGACCCTGAATAATGCTCTTATTAATATGTATGCTAAATGTGGGGACATCATGGCTGCAAGGAGATTGTTTGATAGCACTAGAAACAAAGATGTTACAACTTGGACATCCATGATTGTGGGGCATGCGCTGCATGGGCAGGCAGAAGAAGCTCTTGAGCTTTTCTCAGAAATAAGCACAAGGAGAAACAGTAAAACACCGAATTCTAGCAATTGTCTCATAGTCCCAAATGATGTGACGTTCATAGGAGTTTTAATGGCCTGCAGCCATGCAGGGTTGGTTGAGGAAGGGAAGCACCATTTTATAAGTATGACTGAAAGTTATGGTATACGACCTAGAGAGCCTCACTTTGGTTGCATGGTGGATCTTTTTTGCAGGGCCGGATGTTTGGGAGATGCTTATGACTTCATTATGGAGATGCCTGTGAGGTCAAATACAGTAATGTGGCGAACCTTGTTGGGGGCATGCAGCCTCCATAGCAACATAGAGCTAGGCGCAGAAGTTAGGGGGAAGCTACTTGAGTTGGACCCCGATTATGTGGGTGACTCTGTTGCGATGTCTAATATCTACGCTGATAAAGGCATGTGGAATAAGAAAATGATTGTCAGAAATCAGATAAAAAAGTCAAGATCTCCTGGTTGCAGCTTGATAGTGGTGGAAACCGAGGTGAATGAATTTGTGACAGCGGATGATAGTCATGCTCTGAAAACAGAGATATATGATGCTCTTGAGCATTTGACTAGGAACATAAAAGCTTATGGCTACATGCCAAGGCATTCAAACCCTTGAAGAGTGGTTCAAATGTCCAAGAAAATTCTGGAGCTCTTCTGAGATGTTTTGCAATTGGTAATGAGCGTGATTTTTTACAATAATTGCTATTTGATTAAGTTATAAGTTGCATTTGATGCATTCTCAATGATTTTCAGTCTCCAGTTTGTCTGTGTATTCAAGTTTTTTGGACATTGATCGCTTGTTTGTGCAGATTCTTTATCATCATCAAAATGTTGCTCAAGTAGTTAAACTCTCCTTCACCAGTCTTAAGCTGACATTTATTTATGTTTTTTTGGTAGCAGCCACAGGAGCTATCATGGTTGCTTGGAAAGCAAGGCTTCTGGTAGAGCATGTGGCTTTTGGGGCTCATCATCCACAGTTAATGGACCTTTTCTTTTTGTTTGCTCTTGAGTAGTGAGAGGAAAATTAATGTGTCACGGGGATCTGTTGTTGGAACTATTTATTGCCAAGGTCCTGAACCCAAAGGTAGCTTGGAATAATGTTTTCTTGGGGATAATATTTTGTTCTAAGCATGCCCGTAACCTTGACTTGTCCTAAAGTGAGTTGCAGATTGGATGACTCAGAGGCACAATATGGTTACCTTCACTCTATCAACAAGGAATACATTACTCATTATTATAGCAGGCAGTGTAGCAAAATCGCATCTACTATATTAAAAGCATGTAATCATTCAAAGAGGGAGCAACTGGTTGATACTAAGTTACGGAGTATAGGGTTTTCACTTGAACTGATTTCTGTTCTGTAAAAGAAATGATGCACAGACAAGGTCTTGTTGAAGCAACCTTAATGGTTATAGATTTCGTACAATTGAGTCCATATAGAAGCAAGAATGATAGTCGCAGCAAGGCAGACAAGATAGAGATGTCCATCTAGTATGCCTGCTTATTAATGAACATTGCTTGCTTGGTTCACGTAAAGAAAAAAATGTGAGAGTTAAGATTGAAATCATGCCCAATTAGTTCCTTCTTACTTTTGCAACTCCTATCAAGCCTTTTTCTCACTACTAACAGGTATTAAAGTTTGAGTCATATGATGGCTAAATTATTTACCAATCCCTTTGATATGATAACTGATAAGGAAGTAAACGTACTACATTATGGGATGATGTCACTCTGTAAGAATAACCTCATAAGCAGAATCTGCCAGCTTTCATTATAATTCTTGCTTCTTCTTCTTTTTTTTAATTTACAATGATGTTCCATATTTTGATGTTCAGCTGCTGACATGATCTACGATCTGACTCTTTGCATCACTATTTTACAGTCCTGGCCTCGCTCATCATCCCCGACACTCAGACATATGATCTGTTGAATTGCATGATCTTGACCATTTGGTTGGAACCGAGCTGTGTGGGCTTACCCAGATGATGATTTGTGGGTACGATGAAGAGGGTCAATAGGAATCCATATGACGTGGCAGAAAAGCTCTCAAATTTGGTCAGCCGCAGAGACTTTTCAGGAGGCTCTGACAAAAAATGTGGGCTTAATTTGAAGCAATCGATGGGGTTCTTCCTGCTTTGTTTGATGCTCTTCTCTGCATTGCTTTCAGTGTCGATGGTTCTCCAAGAGCCCCCTTCAGATGACGTTGCTGAGGCATCTACGTCTGATATATTTCAGCCTAAACAAAGTGAAGGTAGTTGTGTACTTGTATTTTAATTTATTGTGGAAGTTGCGTTACAGCTTCTCCTTTGAATCAGACCTCGAAATGGTTAACTGTTTTGATCAATTTGAACTGTTCAGCTCTAACTCTTTGATTCATACCCCCACCTTAATTTTTGATCTTTTTTGGCCCGCTACATTCTAGTTTTGTATAAGCTTACGAGTTTTGTTGACTCCTTATAAATTATATGCTGATACTGGTGAAAAATAAAATGATAATATCGGTGCTTTTAGTTTTATAATAATGAACTATATTCTTGGATTGAGCTATTTCACCATTTAGCCCAATTCAAGGAAGAGAAACCAAAGAATAATCAACCAAGTAGAACGAGACCAATTTTCTATTTCGCTCTTGCTTATTCTTGACTTATGTTGCCATGTGCCTTGTTAGCGTCTGGGTGACCACTTTTCACTTGCTTTTCCCATGAGCATATACATGTTTGGATTATTTTCATACTCTACTTACTAAAATGGGTAAAAGTATATTTGTTTCCTCTTAAAGTCAAGTTCTTCATAGAATGGAAAAGAAATATATACTTGTTGAGCTGTTTCAGTCGACTGAGAAATATTACTGATGAGTAATAAATGCCTACATTAATTCTATTCAACTTGGATCAATTGTTAAATAAGTGGAACATAAATTCTTGTTTTCAAGTTCTCTGTGTAAAATTCACCTAGGGCTAGGCTGCTAGCTTAACTCTGCTGCTGTCATTTTTTTTGAACCAATCTGTCCTTTCTTTGGTTTTGTAAGTTTAATTTTATGTTATATTTAACACTGCTAATGCATATGCTTACGTTTTTTGGCAAATAAGAGGGTTTAATTTCAATCTTCAAAGACTAAAAGGAAGGGGGTATATTGGAAGTTGAAAAAGTATGGCTATTTTAGTAAATCAGGGCATCCTCCTCTACTTTGTTTTCATTAGAACTAGCGTGTGCTTCCTGTGCATTGCATGGGATGCTTGTAAATCTGAAATACCCCATTATATTGTGTGCTTGTAAACCCGAAATACACCATTATATTTCATTTCCCCCTTCTGAAGTATCTCAATTGCTGCGCTGATTACCTTGCTAGTGTGTGACTGATTTCTGTTTCATATTTCTCACTTAATGTCTCTTTCTGAAAATTCTTGTTTGCCGTGGTGCAAGAATGTTTTTTTGTCTGCTTTTGCTGGAAAATCTGATCAAGTAATGGATTATATTCTTTTCTGACATAGGTTTGATTCTTTTCTGACATAGGTTTGAACCAAGATTTCTCTCATTCTGTTGAGTTGCAAAGAAATGAACCCCTGGGTGGTCTTCTTGCTGTTGGATTTGATAAAAGGTCTTGTCTCATCAGTTATATGTCAGGCACATATGGCAAAGGGCTATCAGGAAAGCTTTCTTCTTATCTCATCTCTAGGCTTAGAAAACATGAAGCTCTCCATAAAGAATGCTGACCTTATACTGAATCCTATAACAAAACAGGAAAGAGCTCAAGCCTGGGCATTTTACTGCGTCCTGATTGTAAATATATAGTTTGGATTTCATTTAGTGGGTTAGGAAATCGGATATTGACCTTAGCTTCTGCATTTCTTTACGCTCTTCTCGCAAATCGTGTCGTACTGGTTGATCCTGGAGTTGATATGATAGATCTGTTTTGTGAACCATTTCCTGATATTTCCTGGTTTCTCCCTCCTGATTTGCCCTTGTGAACCGAAATGCACAAGCTCAATCAGCAATCTGCTCAATGTTATGGGAAGATGCTGAAAGACAATTCAATTACAAATTCCACAGTACCATCTTATGTCTATCTTCATCTAACCCATGATTATGATGATCACGATAAGCTGTTCTTCTGTGATGAAGACCAAAGTCTGCAGAAAGTAGCCTGGTTAATGATGAAAACAGATAATTACTTCATCCCATCTCTATACTTAATGCATTCTTTTGAGCAGGAACTGAACAATCTCTTCCCAAAGAAGGATACAATTTTCCACTTCTTGGGTAAATATCTATTCCACCCCACCAACATTGTATGGGGACTTGTCACTAGGTACTATGAAGCTTATTTAGCTAAAGCTGACGACAGATTAGGCATCCAGATTAGAGTGATTCACATAGAAACAGGACTCTGACCCAAAAAAAAAAAACAATAAAGAGACGTAGAAACAGGTCCATTTCAACATGTATTGGATCAGTTATTATCCTGTACTTTGAGAGAGAATATTTTGCCTGACGTAAACAGGAAGCAAGATACTGTGAGTTCATCAGAAAAGCGACCATCAAAATGAGTACTGATTACATCTTTAAGCTCAGGATATTTTGAAAAGGTAAGGGACATGTATTGGGAGTATCCTACGGTGACAGGACGGGTGGTTGGCATATAGCAGCGAAGCCATGAAGGGTATCAACTAACAGAGAAGATGCATAACCAGAAAGCTTTGGCAGAGATGTATCTGCTAAGCTTACCCAATGTGCTGGTTACTAGCTCATGGTCAACTTCTGGGTGCGTGGCTCAAGGCCTTGGAGGCTTGAAGCCATGGGTACTGAACAAGTCGGAGAATTGAACATCCCCGGATCCTCCTTG